>NW_025335317.1:286417-308495 GCF_004798865.1 Varanus komodoensis
CGCGGAGGGGCGGCGCGGAGACCGCCGAGCCGCACGGGCGGGCGAAAGGGCGGAGCGGCCTTCCCGCGCGCGACGGGAAGCGGCAGACCCGGCGGGGCGCGGCGGCGAGGGGTGCGCGGGGCGGTCCGCCCGGGCCCGGCCGCTAGAGCCCCTTCGTGGCGGCGCTCTCCATCGCGGGGGGCCTGGCGGCGCCGGAGGGGGCGGCGCGGCGCGGCGGCGGCTCCGTCCGCGCCTCTCCAGAAAGACCTCGGCCCGGCCTGGCGTGCCGAACCCTCCGCTCGGCCGTCGCTGGACAGGCGCTAAAATGGCCCCCCGCGCGCAGCTCCCTCCCTCGGAGCGACGGAGACGGCGCCGGCTCCGCCCCGCCAGCTGAAGCCCTCTTCCGGCCGCGGGCCTTCCGGCTTCCGCCGCCCTGACCATAGAGGCGGCGGGGAAGCGTAGCGAGGGAGGCTCTGGCCATAGAGCGGCTTCCCGTCGGCCTCCGCGCGCGTGCGTGAGCGGGCCCGGTCCCTCCGCCGCCGCTGCGGGCAAGCGCTGGCGGGGAGCGGCGGGGCGCCCGCGAGAAGTCCCCGGAGGCGCTTCGTGCCTGACGAGAGGGGGCCGCGGCGGGATCCGGGCTCCTCGCCCGGGCAGCGTCGGTCTCCAGCACCGTGTGCCGCGGCTCCGAGGCCCCCTCGGGCGAAGGCGGGGTCCCGCAGGAGCGCCGCGCCCCTGTGCCTGCGTCGGGCGTTCCTTCCAGGGCCCGTACGGTGAGGCGGGGGCGTCGCCGGAGCAGCGCTGTCCGCGCAGAAACAGGCTCGAAGCCTGGATGCCCCGCACCCGGGCCTGTCCAGTCTGGCACCGACCCTGGACGGGCTTCCGCGGGGACGCAGAGCCTGCAAAAGTGAGGGACGGCCGCATCTGTCAGCTCAGGAATTGCTGCGTTTGCATCGGAACAGTGGGAACATCGGGACATAGTCCTCGGGAGCTGTCGGTGTCGCCTCTGTTTTATAGCGAAGGCCGATGTACTTCTAATGCCAGTCCCACCGCTACCTCCTTCCAGCCCAGAATAGGGCTCTGTTGCCCGCAGAAACCTTGCAGGCCACTAACGTGCACACAGGAGCATTGCATTTGCTTTATTTGAAAACTAAATAAAGGGTCATGTGGGAAAGAGCACGTCTTTGTATTAACGTTGCCTTTTGCTTTGGGTTGCCTCTACTGCCCAGTCGCAGCTAGGGCAAAATCCTGGACTTCTCCATTTTATTTTTATGGAGGGCTCTTGCATCTTTCCCAGAGGACCCATGAAATTCTATACAGAATTGGACAAGCAGCCTTGTGTATTAAGTGTCTGCCAGGGAGAAAGCTCCTGTGCCTTAACAGTTCTGAACAAAGGCATATGGAAAAGCAAAGATAGCCAAGCTGAACTGTGTGCCTGAGGACTTTTAAGGATTTTTTAAAAGGCTGCAGCAGGGGACGAACCTCTCTTGCCATAGAGAGACATCGGTGGGGAAAGTATATGCAGAAATGCAGCTGTTAACCTATGTGGACTTACTTGAAAGTAAATTCTATTTATCAGGCAAACTACTATCAAGCATGTGTGAATGAGATTGCTTTGACTCTCAAAACCTGTTCCGTGTTCCCCGTATGTGGCAAACTACAGTTTTCATTTCGCAATTCTTTCTCATTTGTTACCAAGACAGATCATTACTTCCTTAAGTTCAGCCTGAAGCCTCCATAGGCAGCCCCAGGTTCTGCGATTCCCGGTGAGCAGTGGTGTAAGCATCACTGAACTGTGGTCAGTCTGCTGCAATTTAACCCTGCTAACTTGGAATCTGCTTCAAGCTTTGCCTGTCCTGAGCAATAAATTACGTTGCTGCCCCTCTGAAAGAGACCAAGTGGAACTCTCATCAAGGAGGCCAAAGGCAGACTGCAGGGCAGCGGTTTTATATGTAGAAGTCTGGTTAGAGTTTTGCTGCACTGACAAAATCCCTTCTAAGCGTGGCAGCTGTCTCTGCATTTCCAAATGCTCCTACGTTGCTGGGAGGAGGAGAGCGCTGGGCTGCCCTCATCAGTAAGGTGCTGAAGGATGAACATGCGAGAAGGGGCCATTGGCGGCCTTTCCTTGCGCCTCCATTCCCACCTACTTCACCCGCCACGCCTGGAGGGCACCTTCATATTATAGCCCAGGAGCAACAAACAGTTTGTATTTTCAAAACATTTCTAGTCTTCCTTTTCAAAGAAGCCCAGGTGTTTCCCTTTGATCCTTGGGCCATCTGTTCAATCACCCAAAGAGAATCTCAAAGTCCTTTAAGATAGGGATAGATTCATTAACTAGACTTGAAGTTCTCTAGTAGAAGGTCTCTTGCATGGCCAGGCTGCCTGGAAAGCAAATTCTAGCTGAAGAAAAGATGATAGCAATTAACATTGGCAGCTGTAATTACACCTCATGCTAATAATGCAGAGCAGGCAATTCAGTAATTGCTGTGCCTTGCCATTTTTACAGCGGAGAGGAGGAGATTGTGCTGAATTTAATTGAACATGGAAGAATGTTAGCACATGGTTCCATGCTGCTTTACACCAGCCACAGTCTTGGCTGAAAGAGAGATTACTGTTAACCAGTGTCTTAGTTGCTGCGACTGATGAAGCTGTCTACAGATGCAGAACGGTGGTGGCACCGGTCTAGCTGGGCAGTGCCTTTTGCTGCAACGGAATGTTTCCAGGGCAGGGGACAAAAGGCCCACTTTCTACTTCGCAGAAGTCATAAGTACTTAAAGGTGAAAGGTGAAGTAAAGGTGTGTCTGTTCAGGATTAAGTGCCACTAAATTCACAGGGATTGCTCCTGGGTTAGAAAGGACAGCGTCGATACCCAAATCTTAGCATAGTTATCATCAAGGAAGCTTCCTTTTCCCTGAGCAAGGAAACACCGGGCGGCAACCAGGGTCACGTAGCACTAAAGACTTACCACATCTTTGGCCATATTTGCTTTATTTATCAACACACAAGTTCAACTTAAGGGGAGAGAGAAAGGCACTGCTACACAGCAGTAAATCGGCTCCCAACATCAGCGTTCCACAGAGCAGCACCTGCAGGAGCCGCTCCTGAGCTCCCTCGGCCCGCCTTCCAAAGAGCAAGCTGCTGCTGCTGCATCGGGTTCTCTTTCAGCTTTCCACAAGCTGAAGAGCAGCGCATTGGTGCGCGCACGGTTCTCAATGACGTCCTAGGCAGTGTTTGTTAATTCCACAAATCTCCATCCCGCTGTGTTTTTAAGAAAGTTACCGTATTTTTCCGACTATAAAACGCCCCGATGTATGGGGTGCCCCCACTTTTCTTACTGATCTCTGCGTGAGCAAGCTGCTGCGCGCACCTGCCCGCCGCCTCCCCGCCATGCACGCCCGCGATCGCACCAGTCTCTCCCCCCACCCCAGCGTGCCCGTGGTTCTCCTCTTGGCCCCCCATGTATAAGACGCCCCTTCATTGTTAGGTAAATATTTTTAAGAAAAAGTATCATCTTATACACGGAGAAATATGGTAAGTGCACACAATTAAATTGACAAATAGTGGACTGGTAAAACCAGAGCTAAGTAGGTTTAGATAATTCGTTTAAAAGTGCCTCTGAAAAGTCCAGACAAATGGAAAGCCAGGAGCACCCACCCAGGATCTGCAGCCTTCCATGGCTGGCTGCCCGGCCTCTTGGGGATACGCACACAGAGGGGCCTTTGGGGAAGGGCCACATGGGGGAGGTTCATTAGGAGTTCAACAACCCGTGTTGAGCTTTAGAACTCTTCTTTGAGCGTTTACTTGAAAACACACCCAGGGAGCGAAGGTTTACAGATCCCGAGCCATATTTATTTCAGAACCCTACCTCCCCGTGGCCTACGAGTGCACTTGGTCTGAGACAAATGGGGGGGGACAGGCGCTCCACTTCTTGCAAACCGATGGGAGTGTAAATAGATGCATTCTGAGCAAACAAAATGCATTTGGGGGTTTTGCTTGCATCCCACTGACTCAGGCAGTCTCCAAATACAGTAAAATCTTGGACTGCGAGCATAATTTGTTCCAGAAACATGCTTGTAATCCAAAGCACTTGGATATCAAAGCGAGTTTCCCCATAAGGTTCAATGTAAATAAGGTTAATCCGTTCTGTAACTTTTTTTTTAATCACAAAAATTTGAAGCGGGCGTGCTCAAGGAAGGGGAGACGATGCTGTACTCACACCCGCAGAGAGAGAGAGAGGATCTGGCGCTCAGTTGTGACGTGATGCTCAGCAGGCAAAGCACGTGTAATACTCGTACTGAGAGACATCACTCGTTTATCAAGTTAAAATTTAGAAAAACTTTTTGCTCATCTTGCAAAACACTTGCAGACCAAGTTACTTGCAATCCAAGGTTGTACTGTAGATTGTTTCAGGCGTTTCCTTAAGTTTCTCAAGGCATCAGGTGTACCCTATTTTTACGAAATACGCAGATGTGATGGATACTTTATATGCAATCAACAAAGGCATCAAAGGGAAACATGCTGGGTAAAATCAACCCTAACCTTGTTCTTCAGGTGAAAGCAGAGAACAAAGCGTGTGGCTAGGATGGCCCCCTGCTCCTGCCCCAGTCCCGGCATCCTTTGCCACAAGCAGAGGACTGAAACACGGGACCGGTGTTTCTGAAACGCAGCTGCCAGTGATGCTCTGTGATACCGACTACACATCTTGCTAATTCAGGCAACTCAAGTGCAGGCGGAGACGGTCATGGGAAACCAAATGCAGAGGTGGAGGAGAGACAGCAGGAGCCCTGCTTGAGTCCCAAAGTGCACATGGAACACAATGAAAGGTATGCAGTAACAACGTGTCCACTCAGCACATTCCTGTGCAATCCCACCACTCTTGCGAGCTTGTCTCTGCCGCAGCATGAGCAGCAGTGCTATCAGATGCATCATGGAACAGTCAGCTCAGAGCAAGAGTCCGAATTCGCCTCTGGTCCTTTTGCCACTGCGCCTGCAGAGCGGGGCGGCGGCGGGGGGGGGGGGGGTTGCTTTGCCATGGCTTGTGGCTTTCAGCAAGGGGGCTTCACATTAATACAGAGACACCAAGCACGGGGGTTTCCTCACTGGCCCATTCCCACCAGGAGGCCCAAGTCTGCTTATTTACAAGCAACTCTTCCTCGGGTACGAATGTAGGCAGTGGATGCTCACAAAGGGACGGCTGAAGGCGGACCTCAGGGTGCCCAGCGCTGCCGGGCGAGGCAACAGGAGCTCACCTCTGGGCTGGACCCTCTCCTATCGGTCTGGCCACCTTCTTGATCCAGGGCACAAACTTGCTGACTTTTGTGTAAACTCCGGGGGAATCTTTCCGTCCACACCCATAGCCCCAGGAAGTGATCCCTAGAATTACCCAGTGCCCACTTGACCTCTGACACATCAGTGGACCCCCGCTGTCTCCCTGGCAGCTGTCCACCCGGTTCTCTTCCGAAAGGTTTCCAGCACAGAGCATGCGACTCGTGAATTTCCTTCCGTAACGGGACTTGCACACCTGACGTGGAAGCAGGGGAACGGAACCCTGCAGCAGTATCCTTGAATACGACCTTCCTGAAACAACAGCAGAAGACAACAGGTGTCACTCGACACAGCAAGCAAACAAGTCCTATTCTGTTCAATTGGACGTGAGCAGGAGAAATTCTTTCGCCCAGTGAGCGCAATGCTTTCACATGATGCAAATTTTAATCTATCATTACACAGATGGCATCTATCATTCATTTTAAAGCCATGCTAGTTGTAACCCTGTTTGGGTTCCTTTTTTGTCATGCAAAATAATGTTTCTCAAATATACCAGTGAGTATGGAGTTGACAAAACAGTTGATTCTTACACAAGGTGCCTTGCAACAGTATTCGTGCTCTTTCGACTTTGTTACATTTTGTTGAGTTGGGCTATGGAATAGAAATTGATTTAATGGGCCTTGTTGCTACTTGATGTACGCAAGAAACTAAGTGCTGTGGAGACGCAAAGTGTTTTTATTGTGGCAGAAAATTAAACAAAACCAAGCTGGAATCTAAGTATTCGTCCCGGAGTCAGTGCCTGGAAGAAACACTCTTGCCAGTCTTCCTGCACAAGCCTCTCAGCAGGGTGCCTCTGGGCTGGGCAAGGTTCGCCACAAACGCACTGCTTCTTGATCATCCGTAATTAGATTTCTCCCGCACCCCAAAACAGAAGTATTTGAGGATCTTGCACCTTAGAAATTCCATTAACATACCATACTTTTGCCGTGTATAAGATACTTTTTCTTTAAAATGTTTACCTAAAAATGGAGTGGTGTCTTATGCACGGGGGTCTGAGAGGAGAAACGCAGGTGCCCGGGGGGGGGGAGGTGGGCGCACTCGCGGAGGCAGCAAGGCGGCAGGTGCAGCAGCAGTTGGCTCGCTTGGAGACTGGTAGGAAAAGTGGAGGGTGCCCCATACATGGGGGCATCTGATAGACGGAAAAATGCCGCACTTCATCAGTAATCTTTGCTCATCCCAGGAGACCTGACAATGGTCCTGGGCATCGCTGGGTTAAACGCCAGCACGGCTCCCCAACCAGAGCAGCGTGCATGTCGGCAGCGACCCTCCAGTGTCCTTCTGTGGCATCCGGACGTCGGCTGCATCACTGCCACAAACGGAGAGCGAGAGGCTCCAGGCACCTCTGCTGGCACGAGGATGGGGACCGCAAGTGGGACGGAAGGGGCTGGGGGGGCCGGGGTGTCGAGGGCCACGCGGTTGCGCGGCTTCACAAAGGTGTGGCCTCTGCAAGCCGTCTGAGAACCCGCAAAGGCAGCCAGGGGCTCTGGCCCCCGCCCACTACGTACCTGTGTCCCCCCAGCCAGATATGAAGCAGGCCCCTCTGTTCACGGCCGCCCTCTCTTTCCTCCCGGGCAGGCAGACGGGAAGGACGTGCCGGCTGAAGGAGAGGCAGTCGCCGTCTCTGCCCTGCATTCTGATCAGGGCGATGTCGTTGTCGTTGCCGCTGGACTGATAGTTCCTGTGGAGGATGATCTTCTCCAGGGGCAGCTCCCGCTCGAACTCGTCCCTCGCGCCCGTGTGGTGGTCTCCCACGCGCAGGAGGTAGCGCCGCACGTCCACGCCAAACCTGGCAGCCGAGAGAGCGGCCGGCCGTCACCTCTCGGCCGCCGCGGGCCAGCCACTTCTCCCTTGCGCTGGAACGCAGGCTGGACGCCTTGCTCAGGGGTCCCGCAGGGGCCGCCTGAACCAACGCTGCTGTGCAAGGAGCCGCACCTGCATCCGCACCTCCTCCTGCCCCTCCGCGCCCACAAACGCAGCCAGCCGCACGGCCCCTGTGCTCGGGCGGGCGCTTCGGGGTGGGCAGCGCATTTCTCTGGCCTGTGGCTGAGATGCCCGCGCATCGTGACCACCCCTCGTGCGCCCGGGCCCCCCGCAGCTGCCCCTTACCGTTTGAAGCAGTGTGCGGCCGTCAGCGCCCAGCAGCTGCCGATCAGCGTGGCTCCACACAGCAGGCGGGCCTCTCTGTGGAAGCCCCTCAGGCGCAGCGAGAGCTGCCACGGCCACCCACCCCTGGAAGGGAAGGCAGCGGCAGGGTGGGGCTGCTGAGGGCGCGCTCCTCTCCGCGAGGGCCATGCCCTCCACCTGCGCAGCTCGCCTGCGATGATGCTCACGATGCTCGGGGGGGGGGGAGCGATCCTGCCCATGGCCTGCAGCTGCGCCAGGCCTGGCCCCTCCCTTCCGCACACAGCTTCCCGCACGGCCTGAAGGGCCCTGCCGGCCCTTTCCTTCCCGCAGAAGACCCCGCTGAGGAAGGCAGCCTGGAGTAGCTGCTCGACACATTTGTGCACATCCCTGCCCCCCTGAGGCTGGGGGGGGAACCCCTTCCCCAGAGGGGCACGTGCCTGTGCCAGTGCTGCCGGGACCGCCCTTAGGATGGGGCGCTGCCCATGGACGCCCAGCAGCGCTCCTGCCCGGGCCCTGCTCCCTCCTGTGGGGCGGAGGCACGGAGTGAGGCCGGGCTGCTCCAGCCTCCCCGCCGCAGCGGAGGCTGCCTGGCTTCCTGGAGCCGCAAGCCGTCTCCCTTTGGGCCACCGCTGTCTTCATCCCCACCCAGCCCGAGAGCTCGTCGAGCCTTCAGGTGGCTCCCATCCGTGTCCCAAGGCATTGCCCGCTCATAGCAGCGTTTGGGGCATGCAGACCCCATTTTGAAGAAGGGTGTTTCAAACCTGTTTTGATTAGCGTGTTGCAAGGCAGGGCCTCAACATGGGGAGAGCGGCCTGGAGCACCCAGGCACTGCAGCTCCAGCCTCTCCCCAGCCCTCGGTGATGTCAGGAAAGCAGGCACAGGCCCCTCTTTGCGGTGCGGTTTGCGCATCCATTTTCACCCCCCGCCCCCCGCGCTGCAGGGCACTTGCACCTCAGCACAGAAAAGGAGACACAGCTCTCATTGCTCCGGGGTTTGGCAAAGGTGCTTCATGACCTAAGCGGAGAGTGGCAACTTCCGGAGGGCCGTTGAGCTGCAAATCCGTTCCGGGAAGCTGCAGACATTTGGCGGCTGTCTGGAAGAGTAAATGGGAGCCAAACACAGGCGGCCCCTGAATAACAAGCACCAAGCAGGGTACCTTTGCGATTTGTTTCCTCCGATTATCCTTTTCTTGCGGTAGTGAAGCAACTGCAGCCCGCACATGCTGAGCGCTGCATCTGCCAAAAGCCAGAAGAATTAAGCACATCTCATCACGGCCCTTTCGCACTGCCTGTTGGGCTCCAACTCGCCCTCCAGTCCTGCTCCAACCCTTTACATGAACTGCTGTGTCAAAGGGCTGCCATCTTTGGGTCACCAGCTTAGGACCGCCCTCTCATCCCAGGCAGTTAATGGAATGTGGTAGGACTTTAACTAATCAGTTGTTTTGTTGGGGCCCCATGTCAACTCGTTATTAACTCTTCTGCACCTGTGGCTTCAATATTTAACTCTTCTTACGTGTTTAAAATTGTTTTTAATGTTTCAGTGCTAAAGATGGTAGATCATTCATGCATAGTTTGTGTCTCACTCGGACAGTTTCAGCTTCTGGGATGAAATTAAATACCTGGATTTCCGATTGCCTGGATCTCCTCCTCCACAAAGTCACAGATCACTCCGGCTTCTTTGCCACGCCAGCAGCTGTGTGCACGGCTTTCCCGGACAGCGCACTCCCGCAAAGTGCCTTCAGTGCCACGGCACTCCACCTTGGCCAGGTGAGCGGGCGTGTGTCCTTTGCCCCAGCGAGCCGTGGTCCTGGCCTTCGCAGCACCACTGCAAGAAGAAAATCTGCGGCCTTATTCAGGAGCCACTGCAGCGGAGCCCTCCAAAGACTAAACCTGACGCCTTGGCCATGTGGCCGGGGATGGCGGCAGCCACCGCCCAATGCCTGGGGCGTGTGTCCAGGTTGGGGAAGCTGATGGGGCCCGAACTGGTTTCTCACCTGGCCTCCTAGTGGCTGGGAGAGTGAGAGAGAGGGAAAGGAGGATGCTCCGGACACACACCTGACTACAGAAGTGGTGCTGGCGTGAGAGATTTGCATTCTGGGACCACAGGTGACATGTCCTGGCAGGTGGGCTGCACCTCGCAAAGACAGGGAGGAAAGTATGTCTTTGGCCACAGCAGGACAGAAATCAGCAGGAGAGCTTTAAGCAGAACCCCAAACTTGGGGGTCACAAGGGACAGCGCAACAGGGAGACCAGCTCCCACAGCCCCCAGTAACAGTCTTCCAAAAAAATGGGAAGGCGGCTAGACTGCAGAGCAGTGGCTTTTGGTGCCTCTACACTGATGCCCAGAGTACAAGAAGCAAAGAGCACGAACTTGAACTCTGAAGACGGGAACGCAGCCATGACTTGATAGGCGGAACTGAAACTTGGTGGGATGCCTCCCGTGGCTGGAAGTGAGCAGACGAAGGATATGGAACTTGTTCAGGAAGAAAAGAGGGAACGCAAAGTGTGGGGAGTTATCCTATGAGAAAGATACATGTCTCGGCACAGAAAGACGAAAGGCTGATCTTAGTAGCCCCATCAAGAGCCTCTAGATTAAAAGAAACAGAGCAAAGAAGAAAAGGGAAACGGATGGGCGAAGTGCCGGGAGTAGTGGAGGGGAGCGGGAAGCAGGAGCGAATCAAGTCAGAGGGGTCTCCTGGGCTATCTAGTCTGACCTCCGGCTGCCCAACATGTGGCTGTCCAATCTCTCCTTGAACGCCCTCACTGATGGGGCCTCCACCACCTCCCTTGGAAGCCCATCCCATACCTGAGGGAAGTACTTTCTGACATCGGGAAGTACATCGATCTCTGGGAAAATTTCAGGGCAGATCATAAAGCGATATCTCTGCAAACACCATGAAAACAGCGCAATGAAAAGAGCAGGTCCTGCCAGACTGATCTGATCGTGGTTTTTGATTGGCTCCCTTGTGGTCTGTGGACATGCTCTGGACGTCATAGCTTGACTTCGGCAAAGCTTTGACAAAGTGCCCTGTGATATCCTGATTAGCAAACGAGCGAAAAGTGGGCAAGATGGAACAACAGTCGGGGGGGGGGGTCCGCAGTGGGTCCACAGTCCGGCTCAGAGAGTGCTCATCAGTGGCACCTTCTCAAGGTGGGCAGAGGGACGAGGGGCCAGCCCAAGGCAGGGTCCAGTCCTGGTCCCAGTCCAGTGAGCTTCACCATTTTCATTTACGACTTGGAGGAGGAAGTGCAGGGAACACTGATCCGATCCGCAGATGACACAAACTGGGGCGAGACAGCCAATACGCTGGAAGTCAGAAGCAAGATTCTGCATTGTGCTGTTTTCAGCCCAGCACTCCAGCCTGTCAAGATCTTGACAGCGGGATGAAATGTAACAGGAAAAAATGCCAAGTTTGGCACCTAGGGAAAAAGACCCACATGCAAAACTACAAGGCAGGTTGAACAATATGAGGAACAAAAAGAACCTTGGAATGTTTGTAGATCACAGGCTGAATAGGAGCCGACCATGTGATGCAGCTGCAGAAAAGGCCCATTCTATTCTGGAGTGGACGTGGCGCACTTCCGGATCACGTGAGTCACTAGTTCCCCTCTACTCACCCCTGGCTGGACCTCATCTGGGGTCCTGCATCCAGCTCTGAGCATTACAGTTTAGGAAAGATGCAGACAAACTGGAAAGGCTCCAGGGAAGGCAATGAAGGTGATCAGCAAAGTCCTATAAAGAGAGATCAAACGACCTGGGTATGTTTAGCCCTGAGAAGGGGAGACTGAGGGGAGACAGGCTAGCGCCCCACTCGTGCTTGGACGGGTGTCACAAAGAGGAAGGCCTGGCTCTCTCCCCAGTCATCCCAGAGTCCAGGGCACGGATAATGGGTGCGAGTTGCAGGAAGCCAGATCCCAGCTCGGTGCCTGGAAATGCTGGCAGTGGATCCAACGACCTGGGGAGGCGGTGGGCTCTCCCACACGGAGGCAGCACGATGCATCTGGGCAGCCATCTGAAAGCAGCGCTTTAACTGGGAGCTCGGCAGCAGGCAGGGGGCTGGACCTGAGGGCCTTGCTGGCCCTTTCCCGCTCCACTGCTTCACGAGTCCGTGCCCCTGAGGCAAAGTGCTATCCGTGAGCAGCACGCCTGGCAGTGGAGTGGCAGAAGGGCCGGGAGACGGGGCTTGCACCCTGGGGGCCCCGCCGAAGGCATCCCTGGGCAAGCCAGCAGCCGACCACTGACTGCAGGAGTGCTGCCCTCCTCCTCAGGAGGATCTCACAGTTCCGTCACCTGTAACCCAGCTGCCTGCAGACCACGGCCGCATCGCCATCTGTCCAGCCATCACCGCAGATGCTGCCCCACTGCCCACTCAGAAAAACCTCAGCACGCCCCTCTTGGGCACTCTTCCCGTCCACCAGCCGCACAGGGATCCCTGCGGGTTACAGGCCATTGTTTAAGACAAAGAAAGAGCAAAGCGACAAGCAACTAGTGTGCCGAAACTTGTACTGAAAACGCTCCTGAGCAACTTCAAAATAGGATGGGCTTCATCAGAACCGACAGGAACAAAATGTCCTGGGGCAGGGGAAAAGCCCCTGAAAGCTATTCTGAAATACTAAACATTCGTCCTTCTCCCGCAGGAAGGGAGGTGGGGTGGGGTCCCATGAGCAGTTAGATGCCAGTCCCACTTGCCCTCTTACGGAAGCTGAAGTAGTGGGGCAGGGCGGGGGGGGGCTCAGCAGCCCACGCCTGTGTGCCCCTGGGGACGCCAAAGGCCCCCATCCCGTAGTTCATGCGAGCAGGCCCGGCGCACGAGCACACGTGGCCGCCTGCAGCCGTGGCCCCTTCGGCACGAAGGGACCGAGTGACGAGCACGCCCGCCTCTGAGATCTCGGGGACCGGGCCGTGCAGAAGGGCCGTTCCTCAGTGAGCCCGTGGCTGAGCGCATGTGCCCCGTGCCCCGTTCCCGCGTCGCTGCAGCGCCCAGACTCCTCCACGGCCGGTTACCTGCCGCTTCCCCAGCAATCACGTTGCTCTCTGGGGCGGAGCAGCGGAGCCCCACATCCTCCTCGTGCGAGCAGTCGTGCTGGCCCCAGTCACTGTGGGGACAGTCGAGCAGCGACGCCTCCGTGCCAGTGCAGGCCACGTCGTCCAGCAGGATGAGGGCCGGGCCGGATGCAAACTGCCCCTCCGCCGCCAGCCCAGCAGGACCCCTGGAGGGAGCAAGCAGAAGCACCAAGGGGCCCGCGCTCAGGCACCGGCCTTCGTCCGGGAGGAGTCAGTGGCCCCTTGGCAGGAGCCCACCAAAGCAGAGCTGAACGTGATCAGGAAATGACCAGGTGCTGCAGGCGCATTTCCCAGGGTCATATTCTCAGGGACTTTGGTATGGGGCCAAATGAATGCAGGAAGGAAGGATGTGTGTTGGGGGATATTTTGCACAGTTTCTCAGTTAATCCGGCTTTTAAAATCAATGCAATTTTTATTTAGGCATCCGGGACCTAAAGGCAAGCTTAGGATAGATCAGAAAAGAACAAAACAGAACACATGAATCCTTTGTTCCTTACCAATCGCTTCCCTCGTATGTTCCACTTCCCTCTGTGGTAAAATTTGGACTATAAGCCCTTTGGATCGTAAGCCCTTTCTTTTAATTATATAATTTTTAAAGTGCTGTGCCACACTGACGACATGATAAATACCTTTACATATTATTGTACATAGGTTTGTGTGCATTTTGTTAACACTGAAGTACTGAGCAAAGCTTTCTGAGATGTAGCATATCTTTAAATTGTATTTGTGATGAAATGTCAAGGTTTGTTTAAAGTAGAAAACATTGCCATAATCTTCCAGATGTTCCTTTCTATACTGATGGAAATAGATAGAAGTAACACCTAGTTTTGACAGTGCTCTCTGATTGTGAAGATGCTAAAATCGGTTTTAAAAATTAATTACACATAGTATTTTTACTTGATTTAGATATCACACCTAGGCAGAGTTCAGTAACTTCAAAGATGGTTTGGTGCCATATCTGAGTTAACAGATCGTGACCTGTGACTAGCCAATAAGCCAGACTCAGAAACCAGGTTTTCACATCAGTTTGGAAATCATGATTTGTGCTAACTCTGGTCTGACATAAGCAACCCACAGGTGGACAATCGAAAATCCCTTTCAAAGAACATGATTCTCTTTCCACTTACCTGAAACCCAGCTGTCTGCAAGCCACCTGGGTGTTGATCCCTGTCCAGCCATCATCACACACACGCCCCCAGACGCCATTATGGTACACCTCCACCCTGCCTTCGTTCGGGCTCCGGCCTCCTGCCAGCCGGATGGCACCTTCTGTCAGGGTAGGAGAGATACAGACCGACTGTCAAGAAGACAGCCCCTTCCCTCCCGCCCCCTCCTCCTGGAGCTACACCGAGTGGGGCACCCGCAACCACCGTGATCAGCTGCCTCTTAGTTCCGAGTTGGAATTCGGGCGCCTCGCGCCGAGGAACAGAGTCAGGCGCTGCTGAGCGCCTCAGGCACAGAGGTTCCCCCTGGAGCTTGGCAGGCACAATCCAACCGCAGTTCTGAGCGCCAGGCCTCGCGGCAAAGCAGCAGGGGGCAGCTTCAGGCACCAGAGCCTCCGTTTCGCTGCGCTGCACGTCCTCTGACGGCACGCGTGGCTCCTCATAAATGCAAAGATCTTTGCGTGCAGACAACCGGGAGGAGGCTGGACTCCGGACACGGCTGCTTCGGGCGGGCGGCAGGCAGTGTTTGCCCCATGCGAACCCCCAGTGCCCGACGGTTAGCCGGCAAAGGAGAGGCGCCCCACCTCAGTGCACACCAGCCCGGGGGGGGGGGGGCTCCCCGCCAGGTCTGCCTGCAAGGGGCCCGTGGCCTCCCCGGAGCCACACGGGGTATCGCTACCTGCAGAGGGGCCGCAGGTGACCCCCGCATCCTCAGTGTGGTCACAGTTGTGCTCCCCCCAGCCATTCTTCTCACACTGGTCCAGCGAGAGCTCGTTGCCCGAGCACTGCACTTCGTCCAGGAGGACTGGGCCTGCGCCCTGCCCAAAGTGCGCCCACGAGGCAGCCTTTGCCGTGCCGCTGGGGAAGAAAGCAAGGCGCGCTGTGAGGGCGGGGGCGACCCCGGGCACCCCCGCGGGGACCGTGCGTCGGGGCAGTGGTGCCCGGCCCCCCCCCAGGGGGCAGCTCACCTGAGGCCCAGCTGTCTGCAAACCACCTCGGCGTCTCGGTCGTCCCACTGGTCGTCGCAGATGGTGCCCCAGCGGCCATCATGGTAGACTTCCACTCGACCCTCAAAGCTCTGCTCACCCCCCACCAGACGAAGTGGAGACCCCACACCTGTTCGCCAGAATCGCAAGACCAAGCACACGGAAGAAAGAGCCAGCGAAATCAGGCACGGTCCGGACTGCTCGGAACAACCGCCCTTCCGGTGGGCTCCTCCAGAAGGGGCTCCCACCAAAGTACCCCTCATGGCTGCGGGGCCCCCCTGGCTCCGCGCCGGAGCAGCTGCGGGGGCAGGACGCACAAAGCAAAGCACGGCACACACCTCCCAAGCAGCTTCCCGGCACTGCGCTCGGGCATAACGTCCCGGTTTAGCTCGCTCGGCTCTGAACTGAAGACCAGATTGCATTACATTGTCCACACCTTATTCACATATTTTTAAATACAGCAAACAACACCTTTGCGGGGGAAGCATCCAGGGAGGACATGTGCTGGGACCCTTCCGTTCTGCCTTTACAGTTCTTATTCTTTCATTACCTTTCACGCTAGAAAATATATTTTTAAAAACCACGCACACTGCGTGGCCTTTACACCGAGCGTAACATGCCCGTGCAAACTTTCTTCCCATAAAGCGGGAAACTCTTGCAGCTCTGCCTGCACACAGGCTTGGAGCGTGTTCCGATCAGGAGCACACGCACCTGCCCTTCCCTCAGAAGCAAAGCAGCCGCTTGAACACCGTTTGGGAAGCACTAATGATGCAGCCATTTTCTGTCTGAGTCCTGAGGAATGCGCTGCTTACAGCGGCTCAGGCCCTGCCACGCCGCACGCGTTCCCTCCGATTAAAGTAAACCAAGCCTCATTCTCGACACAGGAGGCACACCGGGGCTTAACGAGGCAGGGGGCACTTCCGGTTCTTGTGGGGGGATACGCCACTCTGCTGCACTTTGCAGGCTGAAGAAGAGCTGCCTGAGGCCCCTCGCTCCGAGAGGAGGCGTGAGTTAAAGTCAGATCCAGACCCGCTGAGGTCAGGAACCAAGGCGACCCACTGGTCAGCACGCCCGGCGATCCAGGGCCAGCAGAGGCACTTCTGGCTGTGTGTGTCTTGCCGGTGTAACAAGGGGAGGGTGCTGATGCTCGCCTCAAGGGGAGCGGAATCCCCCTCTGACTCCCCTGCATCCGTCACCCAGACAGCCTCTACCCAGCCCTCCTCCATGTCGGAGCCGGGCTGGAGCGCCGCGCGAAGGGGCGCAGGGCAAGGAGGCAGGATCAGTGGCCTGGACTGTCTGCACCACACACCACGCGTGCGGATTGCAACACCAGCCACCCTTTAGAGACGACTGCCGACTTCTGCACACAGCCGGTGAGCCCATCCTTGTGACCGCCTTTAGGCTTATCGCCCAGCACAAGCGAGACTGCGGGCAGTGTTGCCATTGCACCGAGCGCGGCATGAAACAGGCATTGCTGCTGCCTGTGGCCCTCGTCCAGCTGCCGTCTTTGGATAAGAGGCTCCTCAGACGCTTCAAAACCCATCTGACTAAAAGGAGCAGGGCAAGAGAAGCGTGCCTGTGCCGCACGTTGCTCAGTTCTGTTAAGCTACTGTCTCTCGCCTGCCACGGGGCTGAAGGGGCTGGGTGGTCGCTAGCCACTCGTTTTCCCGGTTTACCTTCAGGTGGGCCACATGTTGCCACCGCGGCTCCGTGGGCGCAGGGGCTGGGCCCCTCGAGGTAACGGCACTGCAGCAGCATCTTCTCATCCCCGTGGCAGTTTGCGGACTGCAGGTGGACATGTGCTGGTCCCAGCCCAGTGCAGCACTCCTTCCCGGCTGCACCAATTTCACTAAGCCAGAAAGGAGAAGACAGAGAATGCAGTCACTGGGTTTCGCTGCAAGAATTCCACTTGCTTCTGCTGCCTCGCCGGGTGCTGCCCTGAACCCTGCATCAAAACCTTCCCACTTGTTGATTAACATTCTGCTCTGTGCTCTGGGACCTGCCACAGTCCGGAAGTCGGCTGGCAGAGCTAAACTAAGTGCACACCCACGCCTTTGCCGAGAGGCCCACTGCAAAAACCATAAGCCAGGCAAAAACCGGAGAGGATAAGCCCAGCGCCTGACGCCTGCTCTCCTTTGCTCAAGGCTGGGCGAGCCACTGGTGCCCGAGGCACCGGTGACAGGCGCTTGCACCTTGAGCGCTCTGGCACCTGCGCTCTCCCCCTGAGCGCCCGCTCTGGGCTTGTCCGACTGGATTGTCCTTGGCCCATCTCGCCACCAGTCCTGTAGTCACCAGCCCACCTAGCCATTAAAAGATGGTTTGATGACGACTGCGGTTCTCTCAATAGCCCATGAAGGCCGATCTATGGTGGCCCCAGGCGTGACACGCTGGGGCCAGGACACCCGTCACACAGAAGAAGACTCAAAGGTCTTCCGAAGGAAGGAAGGAGACACACTCCGCAAGACGCATCAGTATTGAACGGGCAAATGTGCCAGGAGCTCAAGTTCCATTATGTAACCTTCCAATGAAACATCAGGAAGCCATTTTTAGGTTATATGCAATGATCCCTCAACTTCTATGGCGCTTAATGCAGCAGAGCATTCTGAGAAATGGCCGCCTTGGCTGCCCGTCCCTGTTAAGGGAGTGGGCTTGATTCTCACGCCAGGAAAAGGGAAGGCCCTTCCCCCACATTCGCCAAGGCGAGGGCGAGCCGGTGGGCATCCCTGCAGCCCCACTGGCAGTGCAGTAATGGAGCTGGCGTGGCACAAAACGGCACGCGAGCGCAGGTGCCGCTTCTCGCCCGACTCTAGCACAGAGCCGGACAAGACCTCCTGCCCTGGATGTCGCAGACGAGTCCCGGAGCGCACCCAGGCGTCTTGCAGTTCCGGCCCGCACGCTGGTTGCCAGGGAATTCCCTCCTCTGCCTTCTCAAGGTGGTTCTGGAATGTTTCCCCACAAAGAAACAGCAAGATTCAGCGGGTGGAGCGGGGCTGGCAGGAAGGCAGCGCAAAGAAGCACCGCAGCCGAAGGGGCCAGAACGAGTTCTCCTGTGCCGCAGGCAGCCACAAGCCTTCCTCCATCCGCGCGGCAGCCGCCACAGGCCTCGTGGTGCCCAGCACAAGGCCCCCAGAGCCGTCTCTGGCTGGCCCCTTCCCAGGTCTGCCCGGGACAAGTGACCGGCTCCTGCGTCTTCAGTCCCACCTGGCGATCTCGCGCATGCCTACCTGAGCCCCAGCTGCCTGCAGACCACGCTGGCGTCTGCGTCTGTCCAGCGATCCCCACAGACAGCGCCCCACAGTCCGCCGAGGCGCACTTCCACCCGGCCACCCTCCACCAGCCGCACAGCCCCTGCCAAGACAGAGGCCACAAGCACCGCGTCAGCCGAATCCTCAGAACCCTGCATGACTTTTGGAGGACATACTTCCTCCAGGAGGAGTAAAGCAAAAGCTACCCCCACCCCCCTCCTCCTACCAGGAAGGACTAAAACAATTCTGTGGCAATGCGGGGAACTGATCCTTGCCACTGAACTCTACCCAAGATTATGTGATCTGCTTTGGGGATTGGAGTGTGAAGTGATCCGTGGAAGGAGGAGAGGAGCTAAATCAATTTTTATCCCACGTTTATAAGTGGCCAGGTCATAAACAAGGCTGACGTGGCTGCCTGTGAAAGCCCAAGGCTGAAACCCACCATACATACTAGGAAGACCACAGGGTTCTGAACTCTTGCTGTTTCGGAAGCACATTCATTAATTCCAGTGTATTTAAAGCAGTTGCCCTATTGCTCTCACTCCCTGAATGACAGATTCACCCAAGCGCTGCCTATCTGGACGGTCAGCACAGCCGGAAGCCTCCGAGAGGCAGAGGTGCGAGGCTGCCCCTTCAGACGAATGGCATCGGCAGGCCCCTTCCCAAGGGGGCTACCTAGCCCATGTCGGCGGGGGCCAGTGACCAGCTTGGACGGGCCCGACTCTGCAGGCAGGCCAGGGGACACGGTATCCCTCTCTAAGGACCTCAACGGCTGCCACAAGGAGGAAGGTCAGGATCTCCTCTTGCTGATGCCGGAGTGTAGGACACGGGATAATCAAGTCAAGTGACAACAGCCCAGGTTCAGGAGGAGCTTCCTCACAGTCTGAGTGACAACAGCCCAGGACATCAGGAGGAGCTTCCTCACGGTCCGAGCAATGCGACAGTGGAGCCAGCTGCCTGGGGAGGCCGTGGGCGCTCCCACACAGAGGCCTTCAAAAAGAAATTGGATGAACATCTTGAGTGGGACGATGACCTGCAACAGACGGGGGTGGGACCAATGACCTTCCTGGCCCTTCCAGCTTGACTACTCTATGATTCTACAAGGGCTCTGCAGAGCAGAGCAGCACAGCACAGGCCGTGACTGAGGTCCCTCCAGTGCTCTGGCCCAAGCCGACCGTGGGGCAGCGGTGCTTGATGGCTCTGCTGCATCCAATGCAGGGCAATTCCAGCCCATACGAAACCGGCTCTGTTTGCTTGCTGTTGAGAAAAAGGAAGCTCTGCCTGGTCTCCACATCCACGGGCTGGTTTGAATCGAGGGGGAAAGCCAGGCTGATCGATGTGCCAGCGGGAACATGCAGGAAAGAGGCGCCACGCAAGAGGAATTCCCCCTTGCCTGTCAGCGGCTGAGAGTGGGGGGTGGGGGCGGGCAGGCAGAGCGGCAGACACGGGCCTGGGGGACGAGGGCTCAGGCTGCCCGCACTGGGCCGGGAAGCTCCGGGTGGCTTTCAGAGCACCACCACCTGCCCGTCGGAGCTATTCCACAGGGATGCTGGGGGGAAAGAAGCGGGCGGGGAGGCCACCTGAGCACGGGGCACAAAGGTAAACACCGTGGATGAGGAGAGTGAGCAGCAATGGCAGGGCAGCGCTGGGAACTCACCCTGGCTGCAGTCGCAGGTGGCCCAGCCAATCGCTCCAGAGGAGAGCAGGTAAAAGCACCAGGGCGTCCCCCCGCCATCTGGATTCCTGCAGAAATTGTGATTCCCGAGCCCCCGGTTTGGATACTGCTGCATGTATTCAGGGAAGTCTGACCAGCTTAAGCACTCCGACCCAGAGACCGTCACAGCCAGCGACCCGTTGTAGTATCCAAAGTCCTCCATCGCACAGGGACCAGCCGCTGGGAGCAGAAGAGAAGGTTTACATTCAAGCATCTGAGATGGTTTCTCCTAGACAGAAAAACTGCCCAATAACCTTCCGGAAACCTCCAGAAGAGCATGATGTTGTGAATCGATCCGTGGAATCCACAGACCGACAAATGCCAGCCTTGCTTGAGTGTACAGCCTCGTGCTACATCGTTAAAAACTCACCCTTATTTCATGAAGAATAACCTCTGGATCATAATGCATCTTAAATAGAAAACTATTTTTTGGTAAATTTTTCTTTAAAAATCCAATTTAAATTTTAAAAATCCTTATTTAATTTATTTAAAGTCCTATTCAAATTTTTAAAAATCTATTTTTTAATTCTGTTGGAAATCACTGGTGTTTATTCACCCCGCCTGTGCCATCTGAAGTGAAAGGTCTCCTGCTTGAGGGGGTTTGCGGCCTGTGCGGGGCAGGGGGCAGTCTGGGGGGAGGCTGCTCAGGGCGTGGGGCAGGGAAAAGCTGCTTGGCCTGGCCTTTCCCTGCAGGGCACCAGCTCCCTCAGCGCCATGGACCCGCCCCGCTCCCCTCCCCGTCCCGCCCCGCCCCACTCCACCCCGCCTGCAGGGCGCACACTTACTGGAGGGCTGCTTGTGGCGCTGGCTGGGCTGCGGCAATGGGGAGACCTGCACGGGAAGGGAGGAAATGTGGGGAGAGACGCCGTCACCGGCCGGCCCACCAAGCGCCCCACTGCCGCCCCGCCTCTCCCCTCCTCTCCGCAGGGCGCAGCTGCAGGAAGAGCCCGGTGGGTGGCAAGCCCCCAGGAGGCACCCGCCCCACCAGCGGCCCAGGTTGCGTGGCAGGGCTTCACCTCCCATGCTGAGGACCGGTCCAGGGCACCGCTCAGCCCCAGGGAAGAAGTGGGCAGTGGCGCATCTGCGCAATGCTGCAGCGAGCGGCCACCCCCTGCCCAGCGCCAGTGCCTCACCCCTGCGACTGGCAGCGGCGGGGTGGCCTCTCCCCTGCGAGTGGCGCTGGGCAGGTCGGCCGCCTGAGGGGGCTGGCGGGAGCGTCGCCTCCCTCAGCAGCCGCTCGCTCGTGGCAGCAGTGCGGACACCATGCTAAAATGTTGCTTCTGGGTTCACACAACTGAACAAGCTGTGGACGAGCACGGACAGGGTAGGATGGACCCTTGGTTCCCACCGTGACTCCAGCAGGATTATCCTCACTGTGCTGCTCCACTGTGGCTGAGCTCGCGGAGCTCGACAAGCCGTTTGCTGCATTCCGTGTGTGTCGCGTGTTGTGTGTGAGCCCAGCCACGCTCTCCCTCATGTGGGCTGACCAGGCCTGGCTTTACCTGGAGGATTCTCCGCCTGGTGAGGGCAGTCCTGGGCTTTCCTCAGCGCCTAGCGGCATGCCTGGATGCCAAGTGGAGTGGGAAGTTGTGCTCCAGCATTGTGTCACACAATCACAACTATTTTAGAAACTTGATTTACTGCACTGGGGAAAGTGACCACAGCAGCACAGCCAGTTTATGCCTGTTTGTGTGGCCCCTCCTGCTGACCCCAACCGCCTGCACACACACAAGCAGAAACGTACAACCACAACCACAGCGGCACCTGTGCTTGATTCAGCACAGCGGCAAAGCACTGGTGCGGGACAACATGCAATATTGCAAATAAAGTTAAATTGCTAAAATACCAGGCAAGTGCAAAGGTCTTTTGCGGGTGCCAAATCATACGAAGCAGCTGCCACCCGCCCCTCTTGTGCCACAGCCCTTGCGGAGCCCCCAGATAGCAACTGGGACGGAGGCGGATGGGCGACCCGGCAGTGGAGAGCCTTGCCCTTGCCGGGGATCCCGAGCAGGCTTAGCTGCCGAGTTGCGTCGTCTCTCAGAGCCCGGCAGCCTCGAGCGGCGTCTGCCTGGGTCTTTCTGAGTCGGGCACTGCGAAGCCCCCCCCCGCCCCCCCCCCGCGCGGTCTCTCACAATGGACGCCACGTCTGGGAGCGATGATCCTGGCAGCCGCCTTGCTCGAGCGAGCGGTGAGCACCCGAAATCTGAATTCCCCGGTGCGCTTCACCACGGACAGGAACGTTGTCTGAGCGGGATCCCTGGGCGCACCGAGACCCGGACGCCCCGCGGCTTGCTCGGGACCCGGGCTGCCAGAGGCGCGAGCGGCGGCCGCCGGCAGGGCACGGGCGCTGCAGGGCTCCGCGCCCGACCCGAGCGCCGCCGCCGCCGCCCCGCTCCCCGGGCCCTGGAGGGGCGCGCCGGCTCTGCCTCCCGCGTGCGCTGCGGAACCGCGCCCCCCCCCCGGCTCGCTCGCTCGCTCGCT
>NW_025335317.1:308595-310296 GCF_004798865.1 Varanus komodoensis
CGCGCGGGGCCGGCCGCCGCCTCTGGCCTGCCGGGGCCGCGCGCGCGGGCGGGGGAGGCGAGGCGGGACGGGCCCGGGCCGCGGCATCTCGGGGCCGTCGCCGAGGCAGCCCCGCCGCTGCCCCCCCGGGCTGGACCCCCTTTGCGGAACGCGCCGGCTAGTGGCCCAGTGAAGCGCAGGGTGCGTGGATCCGCCGCTTGGCTCTGAGCTCCCATCCTCTTGGGTGCCAGCGATGCTTGCAGGAAAACCCCCAAACTTCAGTCCGCTCGGGGGCACACACGGAGTTGTGAAAACCTGTCCCTGCCACAGGCAAGTACATGGACCTTGGACACAGCAGCCTGGAGCCTCAAGACTTGTACAGGTCCAAGCCACAATCTGTGCCAAGCGTATCTCCCCTCCCCCTGCCTACCGCGTTACAGAACGCTCTTCTGTCCATGGGACCTCCACTGTCACCCCTTGGTTTGAGCGAGTGTATCACAAACACTCTTTTCCAACAACCCAAGAGACGACTCTACACATGGACATCACCAGACGGTCAACACAGAAATCAGATTGACTATGTGCTCTGCAGCCAAAGATGGAGAAGCTCCGTACACTCAGTAAAAACTAGACCAGGAGCTGACTGTGGCTCAGATCATGAGCTTCTTGTTGCAAAATTTAGGCTTAAATTGAAGAAAGTAGGGAAAAGCACTAGGCCACTCAGGTATGGCCTAAATCATATTCATGATGAATATACAGTAGAGGTGACAAATAGATTTAAGGAATTAGATCTGATAGACAGAGTGCCTGAAGAACTATGGACGGAAGTTTACAACATTGTACAAGAGGAAGCAACTTAAACCATCCTAAAGAAAAAGAAATGCAAGAAAACAAAATGGCTGTCTGAGGAAGCTTTACAAATAGCTGAGGAAAGAAGGGAAGCGAAAGGCAAGGGAGAAAGATACACCCAGTTGAATGCAGAATTCCAGAGACTAGCTCGAAGAGATAAGAATGTCTTCTTAAATGAACAGTGCAAAGAAATAGAAGAAAACAATAGAATAGGGAGGCCCAGAGATCTCTTCAAGAAAATTGGAGATATGAAGGGAACGTTTCATGCAAAGATGGGCATGATAAAGGACCAAAATGGCTAAGATCATGAGCATCCGGTCCTATCACTTCCTGGCAGATAGATGGGAAAGAAATGGAGGTAGTGATCACCGCAGACGGGGACTGCAGCCTAGCGACACTTGCACCTTGGGAGGAAAGCTATGGCAAATCTAGACAGCATACTAAAAAGCAGAGACATCACCCTGCCGACAAAAGTGCATATAGTCAAGGCTATGTTTTTCCCAGTTGCAGCATATGGCTGTGAAAGCTGGACCATAAGGAAGGCTGAGCACCGAAGAATTTAGGCCTTTGAATTGTGGTGCTGGAGGAGACTCCTGCGAGTCCCTTGGACCACAAGGCGATCAAACCGGTCAGTCCTAGAGGAGATCAGCCCTGACTGCTCCTTAGAAGGCCAGATGCTGAAGATGAAACTCAAGTACTTTGTCCACCGAATGAGAAGGAAGGACTCCCTGGAGAAGAGCCTGATGCTGGGAACAATAGATGGCAAAAGAAGGAGGGGACGGCAGAGGATGAGGTGGCTGGATGGAGGCACTGAAGCAGTTGGTGTGAGCTTGAGTGGACTCCGGGGGATGGTGGAGGACAGGAAGGCCTCAC
>NW_025335317.1:310396-353343 GCF_004798865.1 Varanus komodoensis
TCAAACCGGTCAGTCCTAGAGGAGATCAGCCCTGACTGCTCCTTAGAAGGCCAGATGCTGAAGATGAAACTCAAGTACTTTGTCCACCGAATGAGAAGGAAGGACTCCCTGGAGAAGAGCCTGATGCTGGGAACAATAGATGGCAAAAGAAGGAGGGGACGGCAGAGGATGAGGTGGCTGGATGGAGGCACTGAAGCAGTTGGTGTGAGCTTGAGTGGACTCCGGGGGATGGTGGAGGACAGGAAGGCCTGGAGGAGTGTTGTCCATGGGGTCGCGATGGGTCGGACACGACTTTGCGACTAACATCATCGTCCCAGTCTCTATGTAGGATGGAAATGCTTCCATGAACTGTTGGCATTCCAGAAATCTCCACCACCACCTCCTCAACCATACTACCCTGTTTATTTGCAGAGTCGACTTCAAGAACCCCTGGAGCTTCCCGCCTCTCCTGACATGCTGATCCAGCTCTCCTGCCTGCGTGCCCTCCAGCCGGCTGCTGTTCCAGGAAGGCTGCACTGGGAGCACTTCCTGCTGTTTGACAGGGAAGGGCATCACCTGAATGCCTGGGCAGGATGATCTATGCCTCCTCAGCCTTGGGACCAAGGGTAGCTAACTGCCAGGCTACCATGGCCAGGAGGCCGCTCTTCCTTTGGGAGGAGCTGGGAATGCTCTGCAATCATCTTCTGGACCAGCAGAGCTCTCTCCAGGGTCTTCCAAGCTGAGGCAGTGCCCCTTTCCTGGATGCTGGGCACCAGACAGACGCAGTGTGCTGTGGAGGCATGCTGGCTGCACTCGCCTGGTCCCTTGCAGAGGCCTCCTGCCACATCAAAGCCCTGCCCTTCGACGGGCCAGGCTCTTCCACTTGAGGATGGGTGGCTACCACTCGGAAGGCACAGCCCATGGTGAGGAGGAAGGGGATCGAGCGGCCTCCATCTTCAAGATCACATTTTTCCTGCTGTGAGCCTGTTTATCTACTACCTTAACATATTTTAACTTTCTAGGTCCAAGAAGCCAATCTCACGCCTTTACTGCAACTTACTTGCCCACTCATATTTTCAGCAACCCTGCAATGGCTTACAGTACTTCATACTTCACATTTACAGGGTACTCATGCCTCATAAGCCTAAGAACTAAACGGGCAACTCACGTTTATTATACCTGTTATGCCCATAGGGGCTCTGAGTGAGAGGGCTTAACCCAAGGCCAAGGGGAAGTATCTTGACTCAGCTCAAGCGGCTGGTCACTGTAGCCAGTGGACACCCTAGCACTCTCTGCATCCCTGCACAGGCTGGTGGAGCGCCTCTCTTGGGCCGACGGTGGCCAGTGCCGTCGGGCTGCTTCGAGACGTGCTCTGATGGGACCAATTTCCGTTCTTGCACATCCAATTGCATCGTTCACAAGCTGAGTTCAGTCTGCAATACTCTTTCAGGGACACTGAAAAACTAGAAGCCTTTCGAAATCCGTAGCTTTTCGCTTAAAATTATTCTACTAGTGATAATTTCCAATGTACACAAAGCTGCCAAGACATGCTTGCATTTTGCTTGTGAAAGTGTGCTGCGTAAGTGGGATTATGCACAGGACGTAGCTGCCTTTGCTACAGGTATTAGAAAGTGAGCAGAATATAGTGGAAGTCTAGAGCAGCGCTAGATCTCATAAATGTTTGCTAGTAAGAATCTAAAATAATTTCATTACGGGGTTTGCCTGCTCATAGTATAAGTATGAGAACACACTAGGCCTGCATGAATTAAGGTAGTAAGATAATCTTTCATGATTAAATATTTAAAGAAATATCAGCATGAGCCAAACAACAGAAGCACTTGGAAAAGAGCAACTGAATGATGAGCCAGATTATGGAGATCGAAACCAGAAGCGATAGCCAACATTTTAGAGACAGCCTGGATTCAAAGTGATCTGGAAGACTGACACACGGTAATATAGCTT
Source organism: Varanus komodoensis (assembly GCF_004798865.1). Taxonomy (NCBI): domain Eukaryota; kingdom Metazoa; phylum Chordata; class Lepidosauria; order Squamata; family Varanidae; genus Varanus; species Varanus komodoensis. The sequence goes on from NW_025335317.1 coordinate 312,338, forward strand.
CTGCTGCCCACAAATATTATTCAGTGTTCCCAGCTTAAAGTGAATGGCAACACTCAAGATTGGCCTGCAAAGAAAGTTAGCCAGCAGAGCAGCCCCATCAGAATCTGGGCTTAAGTGCCCTGCAGGAACAGGCTGTGGGGGACACGGACAGACAGACCTAGAATTCTGTTCAAGATGGTACTAGCACACGCTGGCTTTTCAAACAGTTGCTAATGTTTCTCACCCAATTTGTAATGGGAAATTATGTACTGCAAGCTGAAATGTGTTTAGTCAGAAAAGTACAAGTTCAGAAGCACCTTATGGAATTCTTTTCACATAGCATTGCAAATAAGTTTTATTTGCTATTATGGAACTTGATTGAGTCACCTGCATACCAGTTCATTCCCCTCCCCAAAATACAGGGCTTGGAAAAAATAATCAGTATTTATTTACTAACAATGACATAAAATACATCTCCATATAATTATTTCTTTACAAATTAAAAGATGAATTGAAAAAAGTGAAGAAATGCTTATGATTCTTTTCCTTTCATATTCTAGAAATTAGTATTGTGAAAGTCTTGTTGAGCCTGGTTCTAGGGCGCAAGTATCTTCACTTGTGTAATAGGTCTCTGCGGTTTGGCTGGGAACCAAATGTGTACTTGGCAGGAGGGGTGGGGGGCATCTCAGCCACATCTGCACGTGAAAAGCTCTGCAAGATCTCATCCACTAGTTCTTGGACACTCCCCTTTGCTCTGAGATGAAAGGGGAACGAGGGAAGACAAACTAGCTGCAATAGGAGGAAAACATATTTACACACACACACTATAGGTCATGGAAAAAGAAAACGGCACACCCGGATTATTTAATTGGTTATGTACATGAGGTTTCATGTACCATCTGCCTCCGCAATTCCCCTCCCTGTTTTTTTTTTCAGCTTTCAGTGCTGCTGTTCCTTCAGTATATCCTGGGAACTGCAAGAATACTTCAGGGTATTTTTTTAAAAAATAATTTGTTTTCTTTTGAAGAATTAGCGAGCCCTTAATCTCAAACCAATCACCTACACCCCTGTAGAAGGCAGCCATAAACAAAGGCGGCTTGTCTGAGGCACAAGGCCTGCCAAGGGTCCCCTATGTTGGTGGACCAGTGAGAACCATCTGGCTTACAACCATCTGAGTGCTGCAGTTGTTCTCCAAGTGGCTGGTGTTCTTCAAGCCTAGCAAGGGTCCGAGCTTACACAATGGTGTAATTTGGACCTTTCTTATGGATATGAATTACTTCCACGTGGCGCTTCTTGGGTGCAGTTCAGACAATCTCCAAGCATAGTCCTATGTCACTTGTGACACCTTGTTATAAAATAGTACTTCCTAAGGGGAAAAGCACACACATCTCTAAAAGGATACTTGGAGCAAAACCTAGCAGAGCGAGTGAGTGGAAAGAGGCGACGCACACCAAGCAAGAGGGTGTTGGTAGTGAGAGAGGGAGCTTCTTTTCCCATGGGGTGGTGGCAACACTTGTTCATACAAACCCAAGGCAAGGTTTGTGCGTTCAGACACAGGATCTGCTGCTTGTCGCTGACCTATTCCGGCGGAGATTTCCACGGTAATGCAACTACTCACTAGTCTGCTCAGAGCTCGAGGGATTCTGCGACAAGACGTGGCTCCGACCGCACCAACGCCTGCGGCAGTGTGACAACGCCGGCCGCCTTGTCCAGCCTCTCCCCCACGACTGTGCAGGGCCTGCCCACCTACCGTTCCCCATCTGGTTCACACGCACAAATACAGCAGCCACCAGTTTTGAAGAGCAATCACTTTTTCATCCAGTGCCAAATCATGTACAGTGAATTCAAGACATTTCTTACAACAGGACAGCTGGGGACAGGCAGGCGTGGAGCGTCCCACCAAGCACAGTAAGAGACACGGGTCTTGGGCCTGGAACCAACTAATGCGTCTGCACACACTGCAAGTCTGTCTGACCTTTCTCACTCTCGCAAAGGGTTCTGGAGGTGGTGGGACTGTTGATGCGCAGTGTATTAAAAATTATGGAATTGTACAGGTTTCGCTAGTGTCCTCTGGAAGGAGCTGGGCCCGTTCATCAGGTGGGTAGCAAACACAGAAGTGTCAGTGCTGGGATCCAGCAGAACTCCAGGCCTAGCTCAGCAACTGGCGAATCTCCTTATGCATGTGACAGAGGAAGTCCACATACGAAGCCCCTCCATTCATGCTCTTGTCTTCCACCAAAAAATGTTTGAACAGCAGATCTAGCTTGTCTTCCTGTTTCACAATCATAAGCTGCAGACAAAAGAACAGTTGGACAGTTAGGCTGTAGTGGTGACTTGCACGTGAAGCACTACTGGAGACGTCGTCATTTTCAGCTGCGACTAATTGTCCTGGGAAGAAATATTTGCACAACAAAAGCTTCCCAAAGCAATGGATCAGTGACCCTTCAAGGAGCTGATTTCTAACAGTGGAAGCCAGAGCTCATGCTGAGGTTTAGGAACTGCTGCTGCTACAGTACTATTAATAAAGACCACCACTGTATTACCCTCAAACCCCAATTTATCTAACGGGAACACAAAACAGGGATAGAAATCCACCACCTGAACCAAGAACCGTACCTTCATGTAGCGTGATCTTTGAGACTGGAACATATCAATGATGGATCGTACCCTCTTTGAAAAGGGATTGTCCAAAATTGGTAGCACGCACTGGAATACATAAAGTTGGAGAACTTCAGAACAGTTCAGGAACTATTTAACTCAATTTATGGGGATTCTAAGCACATGGGTCAGTCTAGTTAAAGATTAACAGGTCCAAATAGTGAAGATGCTGAACTGCTTAAAACTAGCAAAGAGGAATCCCTAGATCAGTCCTCATGGGAAACTGGCAGTATTGCGAAACTGCCACTCTGACTCCTGGGGAAGAACTACAGAGGCTTACGTTCTGCCTGTAACTTCACACAGTCTTGCCCTTGAAGATGACCGTGTCAGATCTTGTGGAGAAACTCGGCAAAAAGCAGAGATCAGTTGTGACCATGCCCCAAGACAAACCTTCCCATCCCAAATGATCCTACTCACCAAAGAGCTGCTGATCTGGCTGAACGATGAGACTCCGAAGAGGCTTTGGATCAGCCCCTGCTGAACATTTACTCCTACCCACAAAAATATATTCAGCCCATTTTCCAGCAGGTACATGTCACCCTTGGAGAGACGTTCCTCTGAGTTTCTGATCGCTGTTGGTAAGGAGTCACTATTGAGATCTACTTTGGTCTGCAGAGACAAAACTGGAGTCACTGTCTTCCCGGGTACACACGTGTCACAAGATTTAGCCAAGGACAAGTTTTGCACGCACACATCCACTGGCCCAGGCACTGACTGGGGTGCAGTAAGGCAGCTGTAGCAGAAGCCTCAGAAACCCAGCTAAAGTTTGAGAAGGCCTGCTGGCAGCCCTCGCATTTGCAGAACTAGCTGGAAGTGCAAATGCCGGTGGAGGGAGTGCTCCGCAAGGCGGTTCCACACTGGCAGGCTGCCCGTGGGACCCAGCCCAAGCACTTCAGCCAAGAGGCCTCTGTCCCTGTGCTACCGCCCGCCCCACTTCCCTCTCAGCCGCAGGGGTGCAGCACTTGGGATAAGCAGAGACCGCTGTGTGCCTGTCCTTTGGTTGCACAGCACACCTGAACAAGAACCCTTATTTTTGCAGGGAGAACCAATCTGAAGCTGTTAGCCAACAACAACGGGTCTCTCAAAACAACGTGGACTTCCAAGTTCATACTCCACATTAAGCAAGGGAGGGCTGGTCATCCCCGGATCATTTTGCTCACTGGGCGTGACTGGGCCGCTAGCGTGTGCAGCCCCACACGCTCAGGACCACTCGAGGTTTATAGAAACCCTGGGCAGCCACGACATGTGACCCAGGTCGTATGACCTGAGCCCGATCAGCACTAAGAAGGGCAAGGTTCCCGGTTCCCCCATCTTGCAGGAACACATCATGTATTCGAGTTTCAGCAGAAGTAAGTTCACCACAGAGCCTACCTGAACAGGACAACTTTAATTCTCCCTGCATCTCTGAGCAATACGCTCAAGTAGCTAAGTGCCTTGTGCACAGAAACACTTACCAGCAGAATGAGCCTGGGGTAAAAGAAAACATTGGTTTCCGCCACATCCATGGAGGTGACCAGCTGGCGGAGGTACGAGCGGTCGTCAGTGGTGAGCTCGGACCCGGGCTGCAGCACATCGCTTTTCAAGACACAGTTCAGGTAGACGGGCAGCAGTTTCATGCATTCAGGGAGAATCAGCTGCAAGTGACAGAGCAGGAATTGGAGAAATCGCCCGTGAAGGGGGCAGCGGGCGGAAGGGGAAAGGACTGCAGCTACCGTGAGCTTTGGACAGTTTCCACAGAACCATCACTACCTTCTCCCAGAGGGCAGCTACATTAATCTACTGCAGAAATGACAAGAGAGCCTTTGTGCACTTTAAAGATGAACATATTCATGTTGCTAACCCAAGTGTGTTGGGTCCTTCAGGTACTGCAAGACGCTATAATGATTTTTACCACTAAGTTTAGCGCAGACGTAAAAAACCCAAGTGTTTATTTCAGATTAATAGGGCAATACTCCAGGAGGCACATGCATTCTCTACTTCTGCATTTTTAAACTATCACCACAATTGTCTTGTGGTGAGCATAACAAATATGCTCTGAAAGCCTCATCCTTATGGCTAGATCAGGAAACTCTTGAAAATGCGGTGCTGGGCCTCCACAACCCGCCCGCTTTCTTGTCCTGCTGTTCCGGAAGCAGACAGGATGCCTTCATGGGCACCAGCTGCAGGGCTCGAGGCGCCCAGCTGCAAGATTCTGGATCGGCACGGGCAGCATCTCCCAGCCAAGCTGGCTCACTTACCTGTCCCGCAGAGGAGGGGCTGGCACAGTTTTTCCGATAGCATGCCAAGATCTGGGCACACTGGCTGATCAGCGTATCTCTCACTGTCTTGACTGGATTGTTCAGCACTTCGCGATATGCTGCGGAGGGGGGGGCAGCAACTTTTACACATGCACGCAAATAGCTCACGTTTCCTGCTCCACTGCTCTCTGGCTAGCATTCCTCACATGAGAAGAGTCTGGATAAAATTCTCCCAATAATCAGCTGATGTGAAAATGTCCCAGAGCTCAGAAGGACTGGTGCCATTTGCACGAGCAGCAAAAAAGAGCAGAAGAGGCACCCTTTGTGCCTTCGGCACGTTCTCCTGCATGTGAGGTGAAGGCAGCACCTCTGCTGCCCTCCTCCTCGTCCACCAGGCCAGGATGAAGCCGCCGTGGACGCCACGACTTCCACCGCCTCCTCTGGGTGCCACAGCCCACCCCCAGGCTCAGCCTGGTGCATGTAAAGCCCCCTACAGTAGCGTCTGCTAAGACCGTTCCCGTAAGAACGGGACAGGAAGCCAACCCGCCCTGCCTGCCTGAAGTTCTCTATAATAAGCACGTTACTTATTTTATGACTCTGACAAGATATACAAATCAAGGATTCCTTGTAATTTGCCATGCACAACACAAACAATATCCATGCTAGTGGGGACAGCTTGTCCACTTCGCTTCTGGTAATAATGTGCCCAGTTCTGCAAACTCTTGCTTGTAATAAATAAAACAAAGAATGTTGCAAGCTTTATAGAGCATAACAAATAAATTCCACAGGCTTATTTTAGCCACCTCCCATTATCAGTCAGATAAATGAGCCGGTGGGGACTACAGAGATTCTCTCCGTACTGGGAGAGTCATGGCACCAACTTGCCATAGGCTGCAGCTGCCGACAAAGCTTTTTATTTAAACGTCATTTTAATTGTTAATATTATTTATTGATTTTACATCTTTGGCCAGGATGTCTCCAACTATATTGTTTTTATATTGTTATTATGTTATTTATTGTTGTGAGCCGCCCCGAGGCTTCGGCGAATGGGGCGGCATAAAAAAAAATAAACAAGCAAGCAAGCAAGTCGACAAGGTTCTGCTCTTATGGCCACTGCATGAAATCGCACATTGCCAAGCTCCAATTGGGAGGTTCTTCTTGGGAATCCGCCACCCACAACACATACTCTGCCTTCAATTCCATCACTTGGAAGGCCAGGATGTCCATTTCCTTTCAACCATCTTCACAGCATGGAGTCCAGGCAGGATTTGTCTTTAAACCGACCCCACAAGGGTTCCCATCAAGCTGCCTTCTGCTGGAAGCTGTCACAAAGTCATCACTTACCAAATTTGGCCAAGTAGTTAATCAGCGTGTCCGTCTCACAGTTCCGGTAAAGATCAGCCAGTTGTGTGCAGCAGTTCAAGGAGAGGTTATGAACACGCAATCGCCTCTGTCCCGCACAGCTGGTATACAATACAGCACACTGCACGAGAGGAATCGGAAGCAGAGCTCTCAGTCCATTTCCGTAGGAGCCACTCCCGCAAGAAGTATTCCCAGTACTCTCTGCCATGTATCTAAGGACACGAAGCTCCCTGCACGCAACCGCCTTACTTCCGGCGCTTGCCCTGGCCAGAAGGCGAAGCAAGCAAGCCAAGATCGCACCTGTGCACGGGCGGGAGCGCCAGCAGAGCCCTCCCCTGAGCGAGGTGCCCAAAGCACGCAAGTCGCGGGTGCAGAAGCAGACCGCCCAAGGGTGGTGGGCGCACAGGCCAGCCTCCGGGACTCGCTTCCTCCCACGGGGCCGCTGGGCAGAAGGCGGGCTCAGGGCAGAGGAAAGGCGAGCTGGAGCCCAAGGACCTGAGCTGAGCTGAGGAAATCCGACGGGTCCCCCCAAGCCGGACCCCTCACCGCTTGCAAGGCAAAACAGCAGCGCTTATCCCGCACCGTGCGTGACAGTACAAAATGCTCCTGGGTCTAAGCCAGGGCTGGAGGAAAGACGCACACGTGGCTCAGGCCCCCCCCCCCCAGGCACGGCGGCGGCTCCCCCGCGTCACCTGAATAAGCGCGCCACTGTCTTCACTCAGCTTGTCATCGTGCTTGAATTCCACCGTGATCGTTTTGTCACAGTCTAAGCCGGCCAGTTCCACGTCTGTGGTGTTGCTCATGTAGAACGCGCCAAAGAACTCCGTGGCCCGAATCCCTAGAAGGCAAAAGGACATGCTGTCGGGAAGGGCGTGTGGAGGGCGCTGCCGGCACTGGCGGTCGTCACCGTCGGACTTCAGCTGCTCTGAGGCCAAATCTCTGGCCCAGGCGCACTGGCGGAAGACGCGCTTCTCTACGAGGTGCTGCGCTGCTGCCCCCCCAGCAGCTGAGGCTCCCCGAGCGGTTCACAGCAGTTCAGGCCAGAAGGCACGGCACGACGGAATACAGGGCAGGAGTTTAAAACCACAGGATGAAATAAAGACCAGAATAAAATTTAGCGGCAGTGCAGAGATGCAAAACACAGTAACAGATCTGAACAACAGAGTACGGACCGCTAACATGTCTGGGAATGTAAGAGCGCAGCACTGGCACTGGGCCGCCTCCCTGCCATGCTCGTTCCACAAAGGGTGCCATGGCAGCAGAGGCCCTCGGCGGGACCGCTGCCCAGCACGGCCCCCCTGGGCTCCCGGAGAGGGGCCATCGAAGGGCACGTTCAAGTCCAGGCAGGTGTGCATGTGAGGAGATGGTCCTCCGGGTGAGACGGCCCCGAGCCAGTTAAAGCTCTGAATGTTCATCCCAGCACTTTGAACCAGGCCCAACGGTGAGTGGGCCGGCCGCCAGTGCAGGGGGAAGAGAGCTGCCCACTGAGATCAAGCTGGCCAGTCCCCAGCAGTGGTCGCGCTGCCCTGCCGTGAGCCAGCTGCAGGCAGCCCCACACGCAGCACTTGGCAGAGGTCCAGCTGTGAGGCTACCGGGGCTCGCTCACGCTTGCCGGGTGACCTCGGTTCAGATGGGGACGCAGCCGGTCAGCCCGAGCACACAAGGGATGGCTCCGTGCCACCAAAGCCACCTCTGCCTCTCATGACAATGCTGGATACAGGAGCACCCCAAATACACATGCGATCTCTGGGGGGGCTGCAAGTGGAACACCGCCTAGCCAGGCAGAAGAACCACCCAACAACCGGACTGAGCCGTGGCATATTAGCTCTCATCCAGTCCGTTACGAAGCCCAAGCACCAATTCAGGACAGCCAGGCCTCACCCGGATGTGATGAGGAGGCGGCAGTGCTCCTCTCTCTGCGCCCCGATGTCACTTCCCCCCACCCCGGATGCGCTCTCCCAACAGCTTCCTGGGGGTGGAGATCAGCCCGGGGGACAGAACAAGGCCCTGAGGAGTGCTGCAGCATGGCTGGTGCCATGCCCCCGCTGGAGGAAGCCTCCGGCAAGCCAGCGCTCCCCCAGACTGCTGCCCCCGATTCTGCCCACATCAGGAGGCCTGGGGAGCCTGGGCCCTTAAGGAAGGTAGCCGCAAGCCCACCTCTGCAGGGGAAGGGTCTCCTGCTACAGGAGCTGAAAAACCACCCAGTCCCAGTCCCAGAGTGCGGTGTCACCTTGAGACAAACCAGCAAAGCTCCTGTAAGTAGGACCTGACCCCAAAGGCAGGGTCCTCAAGGGGAGGGGAGGGGAGGGGAGGGGAGGGGAGGAAGCTCCTCCGGAGGAAGGCTCATAACACATTTCAGCGAAGCCCTGCAAGGGGCCAGGAGGGCCTAGCAGCAGGAGCCTCCAGCTCCACCTCGACTTGGCTGGGTGGGAACACCAGTGTTGCTGCAGCTCCTGGATCCAATACTCTGTCCTTGCCTGGTATCTGGACCTCCTCGTTACTGACTTTTGGACTTCTGCCAGATGCTTTCTCAGCTCTGCCTAGACTGTGCTGGACTTCCGCTCCGCTTTGCTTTCTCTATTGCAATTACCTTTGTGCTCGCATAAAAAGGAGCTGAACATCATCAGGCAGGACAGCTGCCAAGTCTCAGCGCAATCCTGCCAAAGCACACCTCTGAAAGCATCCATCCAAGGACTGGGGCCCGTGGGCTGCAGTGCCTCCAACCCCCAGCCCAGACAGAATCCACGATCAGCGATATTGGAAGCTGGCGAGAGGTCCAAGCAAACTGAGCAGGGCCACGCTTCCCCATCCCTCTTTCGGCAAAGAGGGCTGGCCACTCCGGTCAACCAGCAGAGTCTCCTTTCCGAAAGCAGGCCTGCAGCCCAGCTGAAGTGGCTCCAGGAATTCGTTTCATTCAAGGCGGCCAGGAGCTGAGGGGCAGCCGTGCACTCGAGCAGGGAAGCGATGCGATGCAGTCGCTTTCGCCCTTCAGATCAAAGGGAGCCTTCTTCCGGAGTGGCCCCATCACTGCCTCCTTTAGCAAGGCTGGCACCACCCCCTCTCTGAAGAAGGCACTCCCCCCCAGTTCCAAAATGTGCGGTATCCAGATACTCACCGGTGCTCGTGCGCACTCTCATCACAGCATCGAAGCCCACCTCTTTCTGAACATCTCTCCGCAGGTCGTTCAAGAAGCGCTCCTGATCTGCTTCCCCCTGGCATTTTCAACCAACAACAGAGTTTCACACAGCCGCAACAACTGGCATGAACCACTGTCTTCGCTCTCCAGCATACGCATGCGAGGCACCGAACCTCAAGCACAGGGGCCACGTCCTGTTCTCCAGGCCATTCCTTCCTCGGGTCCCATCCCTTCCGCCCAACCACTGACTGACTGCTTTCCCAGCCTTCTGTGCGCTTTTCCCAGTCTAAAAGGCAAAACTGCTCCAACATGCTGGTATGCTGAGCACTGTGGCCCCACCCATGTCTTCTCCTGCCCCGCCAGACCCAACGGCCTCCCTGAAACGGAATTTGGCCCTCACGCCGGAAGAGGTTCCTCAGCCCTTTGTGTACAGGCACCAATTTCTGTTTCGTTCAATATATAAATCATGGAGTTGTGTAGATTTAAAGAAGAAATTCTCCTCAGAACACACTGTAATTCCTATGTCTAGAAGGACCTTTTTCTCTATTTCCTAGCTAACATTTTGACAATGATACTTTAATATAACTTAGAAAAAGCCATTTGTTAAGACAGGGCTGCTTTTTAAGACATGTTATACCTCAAATGCATAGGAGAAAGCCTAGAGCAGTGGTGGCGAACCTTTTAGAGACCAAGCGCCCAAACTGCAACCCAAAATCCACTTATTTATTGCAAAGTGCCAACACTGCAATAAAACCTGAAAACTGAGGTTTTAGTTTAGAAAAAACAACTCACAGCCAATCCAAGCAAATATATATATATCCTTGGCAGCCCACTGACCAGCCATGTGAAAGCTCGGACAAGTCACGGCTAATGAAATTGCGGCTCGGGACGTCATCGCCTGGCGCCACTACTCCTTTCCGAGCATGCGCACGGCCTCTATGTGCGCTGTTATCTGATGCTCGGCTGCTGGGGCGATGCTGGGGCGACTTGACTCACTTGCTCACGGAGAGGGCTCTGTGTGTCTGCTGTGGCATGCGGGCCATAGGTTCACCACCACTGCCCTAACCCTGCCCTGCTGCACTCCCCTAACCCTAATACAGGGGTAAAATACCATTGAAAGGGGCAATTTTGAAAAAGCCTTCTTTGAGTAGCTTTTTCTGCACAGCTCATCATTTCTGCCCATTCTAAACACATTCCAACCATCAAAATCATGCCAGGACACCTCATTTTTCTAACCCTAATGCAGTGATGGTGAACCTTTTAGTGACCAAGTGCCCAAACTGCAACCCAAAACCCACTTACTTATCACAAAGTGCCAACACTGCAATAAAACCTGAAAACTGAGGTTTTAGTTTAGAAAAAAACAACTCACAGCCACTCCAAGCAAATATATGTATGTCCTTGGCAGTGCACTGACTGGCCATGCGAAAGCTTGGATGAGTCGCAGCTAATGAGTTACAGCTTGTGACATCATCGCCTGGCACCACCACTCATTTCCAAGCATGCGCATGGCCCCTATGCGCACTGTTATCCGATGCTCAGCTGCTGGGGCGATGCTGGGGCCACTTGGCTTGTGTGCCGACAGAGAGGGCTCTGCGTGCCCGCTGTGCCACACGTGCCACAGGTTCGCCACCACTGTCCTAGAGCATGACGTTAAGGAAAATACCAGACACCCAACATTTCATTCAGGACAAGCTGCCTGACCAGAAGGAATTCTCCTTGACAAGTAACGATGTGTAACCATTTCATTTTCGTGATACATGATAAAAAGGTATCCTGGCCACTTACTAAACCAATTTCAACTGGAGTTTGGAAACACAAACCTTCAGGTTTGAGAGACGGCATCAGGCAGGAGATCCCAGGAAAACTGTTCTGCTGGAACTGAACCGAGCTGCCACCTGCCCAGTCTCCAGAGGGCCCAGTGGAAAGCTCCTTTCTTTACCCCTGCTTTCTTCTTGGAGACCATCCTGTCTACTACTGACTACTAACCACCCGTACTGAGTAAAAGCTAACACAAACCGTACCTGGAAACAGGTGTACTTATAAAGGGAGCCACCTGTCTGATAAGGGACAACTCCCAGGGTGGCCACATCCACATACTGGTTTGGAAACAGAAACAGATCCACACAGCAGCCTTGCGTTACACACTCCTTGGCTAAGTTGTTGTAGAAGCTGGTCTGAGGCTGAAACAGGGTCTGGAGAGGGAGAAAATGGGGCAAAGACGGTCAGGAAATCACCTTGTCCTCACAGCATCCAACCTACAGTTCTTAATTGCTGACCTTCTTACCAAAATATCTCATTTTATTTCCCCCCTATATGCAACAGCAAGGGCTACAGCCCATAAAGGGAACTATATAACTTTCGGAACTGCCAAATTCCCTTTAGATCAACCCTGAAGGGTGCTGAGAATTGCAGTCAGGTTTTGGCAGCGGAAACAGAGGTATCGGTGTTTGTGATGTGGAAGGGAAGGTGTGAGGAGTGGGAAGGGACAAAGGAGGAAAAGCAGGGAGAGACCAGAAGGGACAAGGGGGAAGCAAACAGCAACCTTCAACCAAGCTTTCAGTCCTACTAGCCAATTGTCCTCACACAAATTTCCTAAGCAAATCAGCAGATGAACGAAAACGAAACAAAGACAGCCATGAAGCACATGACCCGCTACCTTCTCTTTATCCGTGTTTATCAGCTTCCTGTCATCTCGGTTCTTCAGCTTCCCTGGGGCCTCTGCAATAGGCAGCGATGTATGGAATATAAAGAGCTTACCAGCGCACTCTGCGGCCTGCAAGCAAGCACAGAAAAGAATTCCAATTAGGAACAAACGAGACAGGCAAAGGGCTCTGGCTCCTCCGAGTTCCCCTGCGCCCACCTTCCACACAGAAGCTCTAAGACACCAAAGGCTGCTCTCTGGGAGGAGAAATTCAGCTCCTAATCACGCAACTTGTAAAGAGCACAAGACTGAAAGTGCTTTCAGCACCACCTGCCATTTGTGGTGTCTTTACTTCCAGAATGTCAGTCACGGGAAGCAGGTCTGCCTGCTTGTTCGGGAGCCCAAGCGCTCCCTCCCAAAGCAGAAGCGCTTGTGGAGACTTGACTGCAGGGACCAGATGTGGCTCAGAGGCCCCGTGAACTGTGGAGGGTGTGGGGAAGACTTGGGAGTTCTCCGTTTTAACAGCTGGCATCCCATGCAGCACCTGCACGCTACCCGGATTAATGCCATAGACTTGGGAAAGCTCCGGCATACTGCTTAGACTATTTTAAGTTACAGTGCAAAAACAAGCACAGAAAAAGCACCCTGCTGCTCCCTGGGAAAGGGGGCTCTCCTGGACGAGCCGCTGCAGTGCCTGTCGACTGCCTATCTGATTATTACTGGTGTGGTGCATCATGCTTAACTGGGCAGGACACTGCCATCTAGTGCAGGGCATTCTTCTGCACAGGTGGAGGAAGCGCTTCACCTGGGGCCCGGAGACAGGCCCCGTTCTCGCCTACCCGCTTCACCGTGATCGGTGTGGTGCACTCACTGGCAGTGCCCTAAGTGCCTTACGCTTTGGACCAGATGGGCCCCAGTGCCATCCCACCCCCCACACGCTCCATGAAGACATGGGAGGCATCCGTGGGGCATTCGCAAGGGGGCATCTTCATACAGAGGCGGTGTGAGTCGGGAGCAAGAGCAACTACCCTGTGAGGAGGAGCAACACTGCTGGCGACTGGTCCTCTTATACAACAGGTGAGGCTGTGGGGCACACAAAGGATGCCTACAATAACCGGTGGTGTGGCAAAACTGGATAATCTACCAGAATGCACAGTCATGCAGTGAAGCTCTGTGTTGAGAGACTCAGTAGATATCAGGCAGTGCTGCAGAATGTGCTACGCCAGGGTGTCCTGGCAGCCACCAATTTGGAGAGCTTTAAAGGGGCATTAGATGCATTATGGAGGATGAGGCTGTCATTGGCTAAGAGCCATGAGGGCTTTGCCAAAACTGGGCTCTGTAGCCCTTTGGGCCACTGACAATCATATTGGGCTTGATGAGCGGAGCCACATGGTGCGCGCAACACCTGGACCACCAAGCTGATCAGGACCACTTTGGAGCAGTCCTTAAGGAGATAACGGCGATGACTTCTGTGCTTAGTTAAAACATGTGAGAAACCACTCAAATGCCTCAACTTCACTCTTTCTGCAGATTTGCGAATGCAGGCATGACGACGTACTTGCAACAATGCAAAGTACTGCCATGGAGTCAGATTCCTTCATTTTCATCTCTCTGACTTCTATCTCACTTCAAATGGGACGCATTTGTCAACGTGTTTTGTCACCTTGTGTTCCGATCGGAGTACAATGTTTTCTGCCTTTTTTAAGTGATCAAAGTTCAACCCACTCATTACCAGTGGCCACCACGGTTAAGAATTCTTCTAGGATGAGAGACTATAAGAAACAGTACCTAGCCAAATCCCTCAAAAGGGAGCCATGGATTCCGTTTACCAGCCCATGTGTTAAGAAGGAGCGCTGCGTGTGTCCGTCAGCACGCGAGTACTTCGAAGAGGCACGGCCAGCCACTGCTCGGTGCCACAAAGGGCAAAGCATGGCATATGCGATGCTGCAGACAGACCGTAACTGGGCCTCTATGAACAAATCTATTCCTAAGGGAAATCTGAAAAACAAGAATTTTCCTTGCCTAACTTGCAGGAATGTGGACTGTTGTTCTTTTCAGTGATGCTCCCAAAAATCATTTCCACGTATCATGGATTATTTTTCAAATCACGTGAGAGCCCTTCTGGCCATCACTGTACAAGAAGTGTCCAGCGGAAGAGTCCTATGCAAGAATTATGCACCTATGTATTACGTATTCTCGACACATGCATTGTTTTGTTTTCATCGCAAGCTACTCATTAACGAAAGAAAAATAAGGCTACCTCGTTTATTTATCCCAGATGGTGACCATCACTCCTTGTCCAGACTCCACACCCACAGACTGCAATGTTTCTCTGCCTAAACATCCACGTACGTTTATGTATACACTATTATCTTGCGCTCACTGGAGCTTTCTAGTCCCACAGAGCTTGCCTGTTCTATTTTGCTAGGCATTCATGTTTGTTATTTGCCATTTCTTGACTAATTTCCTAGACTGTTAGATGGAAAAATGAAATGCTGTTTACAACACATGACTGAAATGTCACACTAGTCGTATTCTTCAAGGTTCTCTGGACTCACAGAATTTTTCCAACTTTATCAAGAAACATGTAACATTGCAATGCAACCTATAGCTAAGCAGTCACTTACTTGTAAATTAAATCCATTTCTGTGGTGGTGGCGGCACTAAGATTTTGTTGTGCCTCCACATTGTAACACAAAAGACTTACATTAAATATACATACCTACATAAGAACAAAAATGGCTAAATATAATATGAATAAAATCCTAAGCATTCAACTATGGTTAAATTTACAAGCAGCACAATCCCAACCCTAAAATGAATCCTAAAGTACAGCTCAGCCAAGTGCCTGATGAAAATAGTTAAGCGACGCTCCTCCTGATTTTAATGATCCGCAGCGTGAAGCCAGTGCGAGGCAGGCACCGGCCAGCTGGAGCGGGACGTGCCCCACTCCAGGCCAGGAAAGCGGCCACAGCCTGGCCGCAAGCTGCCTCCAGGGGCGTGGGGCGCAAAAGCCCGGAGCCTCCCGCTCGGCCCTGGCTGCAGGGTGTGCCCTCAGGATGCGCTGAAAGCCAGGCCTACAGATGCGCCATGCAGGGAGGCGCATTAACCTTCATCTCACAAGCTCGCACTGCGAGGCACATTTGCTTCTCTTAAGGAAGGGATGCCGCCTGCAGTGCTGGAGCAGACCAGGGTAGCAAGAAGCCAGCCACAACATCTCGTGCCCCAGCTATCTGTAGCCTCCAGCGAGGGCCTCCACTTCCAGGGTGGTTTTGCCACCTCTCAACACTTCAAGGGTTGCAAAGTGCTCAGAAGAGGATCGTGCGTATGGACCTGGTCTGTATGTCATAACCATCCATCAATAAGCATGGGCTACTCAGAAAACAAGCAGGCACAAGCATCCATGGCGGTCCGCTCCCACGGAGATGAACAGCTCAGGAATGCTTGGTCCCTGGATTGCTCAGCATGATATTTGACCCTGAAACAACCCAGAGTCCCGGATCCAGACATTACAACCACCAACCGAAGGACAAAATGTAAGCAGCAGCAAGCAGGCCGTGGGAATCGTCGTGCAGACTCACCTGCCCAGCAACCAACCCCATGGCCTGTTAACCATGTTATGTAACACGAACCAAACCATTATATTAACACAAAATGGAGAAATGACAGGAAGACGGTCATTTAGACTGATGGTGAACCCTAAACAAACCTTTAAAGCTTCCACACCAGCCTGAATCACTGGAGCAAACACAGTTTCGGTTTCTCTTGTATCAGCAAAGATTTCAGGGATCTGGTCCAGCAAGCTGCAAATCAGGAGAATTCAAATCAAAGGGTGTGCAAAATTCACCAGGTGAGCTTAGCCAGTGGGAACAAGTCTGGATCTAAGACACTACTAAGATTTGAAAAGAAAAGGGTTAGCTTCCTTTCCCTACTCCTGTGTCTGAGGACTAGTATTTTATTGTTTAAAATGTTTTTAGTGGCCACTTTACAAAAGGGAGCATGGCCTTTCCCTGTGCTCACTCGCCTTGGGATCCTTAGTTGAGCCGGGGAGAGAAGCTGGAGACCACGAGGAGGCAGTGGCAGAAGCGCCAAGGCGAATCTCGCCCAGCACAGGCAGGGACTCTCTACTGAGCCAACGTGGCGGTGAGAGTGGCGCGGGTGTGGCATTTCATCCCCACTGCTGCTGCCCAGGGGCTCCCCAGCTTGCTCTGGCTACCTGGGCAGTGCCCACGTTGCCCCTTTGGGCTTCCGTGCATGAAGCACTCTGGTGTGTTGAGGCTGCAAAATGGGTCAGCAGCCCAGACTGCTCCCTCCCTTGGTGGCCCTAGAAACGCATTTGATCACCATCCCACAACAGGATGCACCCCGGTGCCGCTCGCCGGCTTCTACTCACCTGGTGAAAACCGTGCGAGACTCATTGATGTTTACCAGGAAGCCCTCAAGCAGAGGCACAAACATGTCTGCTACGTCAGACACGACCATCATCTGCGGCTGCGCCAGGGCGCTTTTCACATTGTAGAAGTGCAAAACTTTGTTGTAGGTGACAAAGCCCACGCGGATGGCGGATTCCTCCATGCCCCCATTTCTGTGTAAATCAAATGGAAGAGGAGGGGTTGCAAGAATGCCCTGAACGGGCCTGCAGCCACGCAGAACAAGCTCACAGACGGGAGCCCTGCAGCCTGCACTGCTGTGGCACTCTCAGCAGAGCATCCCACTGCCAAATGCCTCCTTCCCGCCTTGCGAGCATTTTATTGCAAGGCAGGTTACTGTTTTCCTGAACGAATTCCTGAGCAAGAGAGTGCACCGCTCAAGATCTCTTTGGAAGCATGCCTCCCATGCTCAGTGCGGGTTCTGAAGTGCTCCTTTCATCTGTAGTTACCTGGGCAGGTAGTCCAGGAGAATCTTCAGCTCTTCACAAATCAGTTTTACCAGGCCACTTCTTACCGCATTATAGGATACATCGATCATGAAAATAAAAGCAGGCGGGTTGGGGTACTTGTTATTCTGTAGGAGAGGAAGAGAAAAACCCTCTTGTCAGCATGTGCATGAGTGCTGCCGACATGCATCCTAGGCGTTGCGTCGCTGTGCTGGGACCACGAAACACAGACGATGACGTGGCACGCACACCCTGCCCTTCTTCCTCTTGTGAGGAGCCCAAGGTGGTTTATGGGCGACACGTGATCCTCGCAACACAACCCGGGAGGCAGGTGGGGCCGAAAGCCTGTGAGCCGCTCCGGGCCACCCAGCGAGCTGCGAGGCTGAGTGGGGACCGGAGCCTGGAGCTCCCAGCCCCTGCCCAGCACGCTCACCACCGCGCTGGCTTTCCACGGAGAAGAATTTAGATTTTCCTAATGACCACACAAGGGTCAGCCACTTGTGTTCTATCAGAGAGACACAAGGGGGTTGAAAATATAAAAGAAACCTGGGCAGGGTGTGTAAAGGTAAGCCTGGAGGCAGATGGTTTGAGCCTGGAGGTGTAGGTCAAGGTAACAGTGTATGAAAGTAACCGAATGTTTTCTGCTATGTTTTCCTATTATGGATCGCTGCCAAAAGCTACGTGTAGAAATTTGCTGTGCACGATGACTGCTGGCAGCTGGTCCCAACTGGAGATGGCTCATTCGCCACAGTTTGGGCACGCCTACAATCCAGAGTATTTTCCATGTGAAAAGACGTGCTGGTGCTGCCTGCCTCTCTCAGTCAGACAACACGCTAGAGGGATTCTTCTTGGTTGCCCTCAACGACTGCGTACTGACTCTGTTTCCATGTGCAGTACTGTTCCCAGTGATCCACACAAGCAGGTGCTGCGTGTCTTCTGCCTGTGCCTCAACACCCATGTCTGATGTGTCACAAGGCAGAGAACAAAAGACATCCAAAGCTTTAGCTGGGGCAGTGCCAGCCTGACTCCAAGGAGACCAGCATGCCAGAAGCTGATGGGACAGGCATCCTGGCAGAACGCGGCGTCTTCTGCACCGTGCTGTGAGAGCCAAGCGGCCCTCTGGACAGGAAAACCCAGGCAGAGCTCCAAACAAGCATTTTTCAAAAGATTTTAAGAAGGTAATCCTGGAGAAGTGGAGGAGCCAAGGATTTCAAGAAACTTGGTGGGGGGTGTTTGTAGATTTTTGGATAGGCTGCAATCTTGTACACACACCTACCCGGAAGTACATAAGCCCCACTGAGCTCAGTGGAACTTGCATCTCAGAAGGCTTGCACAGGGCTGCATTGTTACCTACTTTTTGTGTTCGTGATGGAACAGCACAGTGGAAAAACATAATATGGGGGGAAATGGCTGGAGGCACCAGGAACGAAGGACGTGTGACAGTGTTCCTCAGAGCACCCTCTAAAGGGATTGCCTTCGTTTTCCAAGGGCAACTTCACCAGAGGAAAGAGTTGGCTGCCCAACTCTCAAGAATGCAGGCAAATACCGGCTGCTTTGCACAGGGGTTCCCTGGTGCAGAACCACCGATGGTGCTTTCCTTGGGCCAACCCAGCCATCATGGCTTCAGAATCATTCTTGCTGGCTGCATCTTCCGGCAGCCAACCAGGAGGCGGCTTTACCCAGGCAGGGGCCCACCTGTGGAGCGCCTGCCCTCTGTGCACTGGAGAGACATCAGCTGCGCTGTGTCTAAAGGCAGTTGCCAAAAACACGACTCTTTAGGTTTCAGGCCTCCTCGGGTGCTAACGCGTCCGTTTGCTCAGTACTTGCTGGATTTCTAGTTTGGCTCTAAAAATTCTTCCAGTTTTAACTGACAGTGTTTTGCTTGTATCATGGTCTTTGCTGGCATAAATTGCTAAGCATTGTTCTAGCTGTGTAAGTGACACACAAATTAATTACTTGACTAGCAGAAATAAATAAAACAGACCTGTAAAAGCATACAGTCCTCTGCCTACCCCGACAACCAGGGAGCGGCCGAGACTGACGTGCAAGCACACTTGCGTCTCTCCAGAAGGAAGCCCCACTGAGCCCGGCGGGGCTGCTCCCAGGCAGACGGGAGCAGGCTCACCCTCCCAAGGCTCACCCAGGCCTACAAGCCACCGTACCTTGCAGTAGTCCGCAGTGGCCAGGAACTCATAGGTGCCTAAGGAGAGCTCAGGCCGGTCATAGTAGTCCACTCGCCTGCCAGTGTGATCCAGATGCTGGAAGTAGTGGGATGGCACTGTGCAAGAGGGACAAGAGCAGAACTCAGACAGGCACCCTGCCCTTGGGGGGCCAGCCATGCCTCCGGTGGCTGCTCCGATGCTGCCCGAGGAAGGGACTGACGGGCACCCTAGAAAACGCCCCTTGTCAGCAAAGAATGGTGTCCATCAAACACCTCCTGGCTCCTGCTACTTGTAGTCCGCCCAACTATAAATCAGTCTCATGCATTATTTCTTATCACACTGCATTCATATCTCACCATCTGCTCACTGCCAGTTCTCCTGGCCTTTCTTTAAAAAGCTGAGCACCACCATATTAATGGACATTGTAGCTAGCCAATGATCACAACTACCCAGTCCTAACTTGACATATACACAGCATGAGGCGGATGTCTGTACTTCCCAGTCATAACGCCCAAGTCCTGAAAATAGCATAGAGTTGCTTAAAAAAGCAAGCTTTTGTGGCAGACTTGAGACCTAGACAGGCAATGAAATGGATGACGAAAACTCAGAAACTTTCTGAGAGCAAGGCTGCCATCATTTAGTAGAAACAAGATTATGCAAAGTAAACAAACATACAAACAAACAACTTTTTATTTTTTGCAGTTCGCCCAATTCAGCTACTTTTGCCAAGGATGTGTGCATCCCTACTCAGCGTTTGTCAACTGTGTTTATCGCTGAGAAAGTGTGCTCTGACTTTGGGAAAAGAAAGTACTTCAGGGCATGCGGAAAGCAGCTCAGCTCCACAATTACCCCTGGCCAATGTGATCATGGAGAGGCCACATTCATCAGTCCGATCCCCGAGGAATGCATTATTCATCAAGATGCTACATTTCATTCATTTTAATATTTGTGTACCAGCCCATTCCCAAAGGCTTTGGGCAGCTGAATGCAACAACAGTATATGCAACATAAACATCGTATTTCTTAGTTTATGCCATGGGTCCTCAAACTAAGGCCCGGGGGCCGGATCTGGCCCGTCATGCCCATTTGGACCCGCCGCGCCACGCGCGTGCCTGCCGCCACCCACCTTGCCCCGCGTGCAGGGAGACAGCGGTCTGCTCATTCGGAGAAAACGATCTCCAAGCGAGCAAGCCGCTGCCCCGTGCGCCCGCCTCCCCTCCCCTCCCCGCGCACACCGGCCTGATGCACCGCCAGCACCGCCTTTTCGGCCTGTGCCCAGCACTGGCACCTTTCAACTGGCCCCCTGCTGAAAAAGTTTGAGGACCCCTGGTTTATGCAATTAAAATGCAACCTAATGAAAATAAATTGTGCAGCTTGTATCAATAATGCCAATTATGAAATATATCTTAATTTGCCTAATTCTTTCTGCAACCTTTATTACTGGCATAATTATGGCCCATACACTTTTAAACAGAACATCTCAATCACAGAGGTCAAAATTTGCTTTCAAATGTTATATTACACTTTTACCATAGCTCCCTTCTTACGAGGACCACAAGACAACTTACAAGATTCTCCTCCTCGCGGTGTTATCCTCCCAACAGCAACCCTGTGAGGTAGGCTGGGCTGAGAGTGAGCACTGGGGCTGAGTGGGGCTAGGACACCGATCTCCCAAGTCTCGGTCCGGCAGAGCAGGCGAGCACCAGGCGCGATCAGTATCCAGCGGGGGTGCAGAAGAACGGGGACCTCCTTCAATTGCACTAAGGCTGAAGGTGCCCAACTCACGCGCACACAGGACGCCATGATCTCACACATGCAGGCCCGCTCTTAAGTGGAGGGCAACCTGTGCATGTTTTTCGAAGGAAGGGAAACCGCTCCCAGGCCAGACGGGATGCATGCCCGGCCACTGGCTTGATCATCCCAGCTGTCTGTCCAGAATTTAAGCCCAACATTTTCAGTGTAATCATCAATACTGAAACATTACTAATTGGCTACTGGAATTTGTCCCGATTATAACGCTGGATAATCTTGTTTGTACTTCCATGCGGCATAAAGAGAACCACCCCCGATCAGCTACCTGAATGGAAAAATCTTACCCTCCGTGACGCAACTGCAGAAGCAGCACTGGAATCTTCTTCCGCCCTCAATGAATTGCATAAATGGGCACATATAGGCCTTGCACCTATTGCACCGGATTGGGCCCGACTCGCCATGGTCTACCAAATGAGGAGGAGTCTGGAAAGAACAGAAAATCTGGGTATCTCCGCTACGTAAAGCAACCTCCTTTTTATCCGTGAACGTGCCTGCCACACTTTTCCTACAGCTGCCCTGTCATATAAGCTCAGCTCTGCACAGCCGTATCAAGCAAATCCCTGACCTTCGTGGAGAAAGCCTGCGGGCAGGGTAAAAGCCGTAAAATCCCACTGTGACACTTCTGATCGTTAAGTTAGCCCCCTTTGAGGGAGGAAGCACGCATAACTGCCTGAATCTTCTGTTACAGTGAAGATCTACCACAAAACACAGCTCCGGGATAAGACAGAAGCAGGGCCTTGTCTATAGAGTGCCTTGACATTTTGATTAGCTTCTCTCATTTTGGGGGACCAAAAAGCTAAGGTGCAGCTTTGTAAATCGAACATTTTGTTCCGCCTGTTGCATAGAACAAGACACTTTCCTAAATGAACATTAACCAATACCTAAAATTTAGTTATATGGAGTTCTTGATCAGGCCTAGAATTCAATATAACAAAAAGCTTTTAAGTACTTCATTGAACCTGCTTCAATACAACCAAGAGCACCTTATCTGCAGACACAAAGCACCAGCTTTATTCTTAGGGCAAAAACAGATTCAGTGCCTATGATTATAAAAAATATTCCAAGTGCTGCCATAGTTGAGGCTCTGCAAAGAGTCTGAAAGGCAGCAAACTGCCCCTTGACCATGCCTTCAGATGCCCGCTTGCTTTCAGGAGCACGCCTCTCTGTGGAGCAGGTGCTGCATTTCAGTCACACTGAAAGTCCTTTCGGTTGGTCTCGCTTCCACACCTTCCTCCTTCGACTTCAAAGCACTGACTGGTGCGGAGTATCTAGTTTCCCCCACCAGATGGAGGACTCAGCTGCCAGGCAAGCCGCCTAACACTGGGAGAAGCCTTGCCAGGCGGTACACAGAACAACATGGCCGGGCCCTGTGTGACGTGCTCTCTCGGTCGCCACCACTGGCCTTTCTCCTCTCCCCGCAATACACAGCTGGCTTATCAGGCAACTCTTGAACAGATTGCTAAGTCAATTATTGACTCACTTAACAGCACCTGCAAGTGAAAATTCCGTTTCTCCATGGAGAGTTTCTTGGCTCAAAATACCATCGTTACAGTGCCCTGAAACCCAGGCTGGGATTCTCTTGCATATCAAAGTCAGTTTGCCAGTCCTGTTCAGACACTGCCTTGCTCAGTTTTCCCTTCCTTCCTACAGGAAAGCAGGTGGTGTGGATTGCCTTGCACCCACCGTGACCAGCGGCTGCCACTTTCTTTTCCCAAAGGCCAGGCCAGGGCCTTCTTTGCAGGGCCCACCAGCCCCCGCTCCCTGTGAGGAGCAGCCGCAGAGCCACTGCCTCAGGCAAGGGAGTCTCCCTTGGGCCTGCCAGGCCTCACCTGCAGGGCAGGAGGGAAGAGAGGCAGGTGCCTTCCTTGCGGGCAGCAGGGTGCAAGGCCCACCGGCCAGACCAACCACGTCCAGCCGCAGTGCAGCCATTCTGAGGCCGGGCCGCTGGGCGACTCCTCGGAGGCCTGCTCTGGACTAGGAGCGGCCTGCTGCCATCTACCTGGCCGTTCGAAGAACCATGCAACCTTCCGCTCTGGTGCCCAAGTTTCCACTCTTTTCCTTTATTGCAATTACATGCCTGAGAGCACCTGAAGTTTCTTACTTTATGGGTGTCCTGTGAGTAGCTTTGGCGGTCTTGTGTATTTATTAAGCAGTTATAAATAAATCAACCTAAAGTTAACAAACAGGGTGCTTTTTACATAATTAGAGCAAATCTAGGGAAGAATTCACCTGAACAGTGGAGCCTAGTAGAGCCACTGCTAAGCAGAATTGGCCTCCTAGAACGGCCTCGATAAAGTGATCTCAGCCCCCCATGTTTGGATGGTGCCTTTCTTTGATCAGGCATAGGAACCTGCGGGGCCCATGTGACTGAGGCTCCTTCTTTAATGAATCTATGGAAATAAAGGGTCATGAAGACTGGCGTGCAAAATGGACACAGGGGGTTTATACTTCTTGCTATTTCATTTGCCTGAGTTGCTTGTTTTTCGTGTTTGTAAATGGAAATAGAAGCTACATGCCGTGCCAGCTGAACCCTCCAGACAGCAAGCTCACCTCTTCCGCGGGAAGCACAGCCAACGGCTTTATGACTGCGGCAAGAGGAACTTGAGACTGCTTAGCCATCTCTGAAGTGCAGGGGATGTTATAGGAGGTACACCTTATGTAGCGGGGGCTTGCATTACCTGAAAAGAAATACCAAATACAGAGGTACCTTAGCACCAAAGTGACAGGCTCTATACCACAGGAACAGTCACATAAATGACAACAGAAACATAAGTCAGACAATTAGAATGATCAAATCTTGCATCAAAGCAAATTAAAAAGGCAAGAACAATTGCTGAGGCAGACTATAACATCAAAGGCAGGCACAGAAAAGAAAAGTGACCACCCAGTGCCAAAAAAGGAAGGAAGAATGAGGGGAAGGCAAATCTTTTCCCACTGGTGGAAGGGGCTTGGAAAAGTGGCTCTGAAGATTTTCTCTGCATATGGGCAAGCCTGTGGAGGAGCCCGTGCACGTGTGTGCGGGTGCGTACACACACACACGGCAAGACGTCCTCCGGTGTCAGCTGGGATAACGCAAACTCTATCCTCTGAAGGAATGCAGGCGTGTGAGAGCTAGCCAAGCCCAACCCCAGAACTAGCCACTCAGCTCTGGCCGCCACACACTGGACCCTGGCCCAGGCACCGCACTTTCTACCGAGTACAGGTGAGTTATAGGCATATCCACACTGAAAAAGTGAAGTGCTCCCAGCTGGGCAGATACACACACAAGCTTATTTGGGAGTTTCAGCTGAGAAAATTTTATTCTGGGTCTCCAGCAGGGTTAAAACGAGGCAGGAAATGTACAACTCTATGAACATGACTTTACCTTGATCTTTGACCAAGAAATTGGTAGTGACAAGGGGCGGGACTTGCCCACGGACTCCCGTGACAAATGGCTCCGACCCATGATTGTTCCTGTCATCTTCAATTACCTGGATCTGGAATGGGAAACAGCAGGTTAGCAGTGTGGTGGGTCCTACGCAGAAACAGGGATCATACAACTCAGGCTGTAGCCAAACAGCATTTGTAATCAGTCACTACACAGAACACTCTGTTTACTTTAGATCCAAATCAATTTGCCTTTCCAGGGCTGGGGGTAAAAGGACAGCCCTCTCAAAGACAGGGACGCAGCCAGCACATTAGGGGTGCTTCAGGGGGTCACGCCTGCTCCTCCAGCCCTCCCCCCTGAGATGCCCTCCACAACACCTGGGACATCAACTCTCTGCAGCCCCAGCCGGTATGACCAAGGCCAGGACAGCAGGGAGCTGCCTCCCAGAGCACCTGGCAGTTACCAAGCTGGGAAAGGCTGAATTCATCCCAAATGCAGGGACCAAGGGCGCGTCTTCTCACCTGCCCTCTGGAACTCTTGTTACAAGGTCGGAAAGTGCCATGCCTAAGTCGTATGGTAGTATTTTTGTAAGCTGTTGTTTGCAATCTCCTGGGTTCTTGTAAAAAATGAAGTCCCAGGCATTTCGAGTGATACCAAGACTGACACAGGAACAATTTAAGAATTGAGACCATATTCTAGTTCTCAGCAAGATGGAAGAACCTGTGCCTGAACTGTACCATTTCGAACTGCAAGTGGGGGCCTGCATGATGAAATGATCCCCCCAACAAACCAAAGTCCTCCCGGAAGGCAAGGTTCCCCCTCCCTGCTCCCCTAATGCATCCACTCTGTACATGCTGGGCACATGCAACCCCCAGCACGTGGAAGATACTTCCCCGCATTGGTCAAGCCAATCCAGTCTTCTGCAAAAGGGTTCTCAAGAGAATTTTGCAAAGCTTTTTTCAGATCAACTGTTGCCCTCATTTTTTGCTAACAAATCTTCTGCTCCACCCACGCTATTCCTTTCAATTGTGCCCTGTTAAACTTAGACTACAATCTTCTCAGCTCAAAATTTAAGCAACCTTGAAATTCTGGTCAAAATCAGAACACTGGTGGCACTGAGTAACTATTAACTGTAGTACTATCTGTAACCAAAGAAGTTGTCATACAGGTTTTCAGATAATTCTGAAACAATTCAAATAATTCTGCTTCCAGCCTCTACATATAAAAGCAAAGTGAATTACAACTGCATTAGAAGATACCATGGAATACTTTTCAGCTCTAAGATCACAGGTTTTTACTTACCCCTGCCCCCCCCCAAAAGTTACGGAAAAGATAATGCTTACAATCTATTACTTTGTGCTCTAGTTTAATTGCTTTTAAATACTAGTATGGCACCCCCTTTCCTGTTCAAATATTCTACCCTCTCTTCCGTGCAATTGGTATTATGCCACCCGTGACCCGAACATTCAATGCTTTTATATTCTGAGCTGAAACAAGCCTGCAAGGACTGCATACAAAAGGCTGAATGACTCTGCCAAGCAACAGAACTTCTGTCCCAAGTCCACCAACTAAGTAAAGTTGGTATCACCTCCGTTGTAGTTTTAGTGCCATGACCAACTTCAGCCCGTTCCCAAGACATGGCAATGCAGGGGCAATAGGCAACTGACATTCGTGAGTTTATCACAGTTTGCTTTTTAAAATAGATTGTCAAGGAATATGATTCATTAGTAAATAATATTTAATTCCCTGCTGCTTGAGATATATTAACAGCAGCTAATCTATCATCTCTACTTTCCCTCTAATCTTCACCCATAAATTCATATTATGAGGAAACAGTCAAAGAATGTTGCTTCTGCATCAAAAATTAAACTTGGATGATTGTTTTAAAAGTGTAAGACAAAATAACTTCACACCAAACATGAATTTAAAAAAAAAATCTTTTAAGGAATAGGCTGTGTGTATATATAATGCAAGCTAAGTGCAATAGACCAGGATGTTCTAGTTTCCTCATTTCAGTGGATTTTCCAGGGAAAAACCCCATTCATTTCAGAAGCACACGATCAGCAGGAATTCCCAGTGGGTTAGGCTAATTCATAATTCATGGTATAGAACTGGCAAATGAAACCTCTGCACCCAGATATACTTTGCATAGAAATGACTCAATGTCAGGATGAGAGATATTCATCAAGAGATGAAATTGATTATCTGTTCCTGCAAATGCCAAGCTTCTATTGCCCCTTGATTGTGATGTGGATTTCAGTTTGTGGTGTTTCATTTTGTTTACTGCAATGTTGTGAGTGGAAGGAGAGAGGTGGGATAAGGGTGGAGGACTCATACCAGGAACAGTCAGAAAGGAGAAGATTGCTTTGCAGTACACACAGGCAGCCACCAACATGCAGACAAGAGCAGACAGAGAGACGCTGCACTTACTGGACTAGGAATTGCATCTGGATCTATTCTGTGTCTGGGTTTCTGCTGAGGTGGCAGCTCATTTAGTTGCTTTATTGTTTAAAAAGAAAAAAAAGTAAAATTGCCACAAAAAGGGAAGAGAGAGAAAATAGTAAAACAAAAGTACCAAGCAGTGTTACACCTATCTGTCCCTGCTTGCATCATGGTTAAACATATGCATTCTGGAAACAGTTCAGGCAAGAAGGGAAACAATGCCGGCTGTAGTTCGACCTGCTATTTCCACACCTTGCTCTTGGAAGTGTGGTTAGGCCGACTGCCCCTTGATCTACTTGACAGCGTACGCCATCCTTTAAACTGACCCTGCAGAGCTATGGGCTCCAGGCCAGGCCTTGCTGCAGGAGATGCAGCTCCTCAGATGTCATTTAAAGGAAGAGCAAGGAAGAAGCAAAGCTACTGACATACCTGTAAGCTTTCCAAGCAGCAGATTCAGGCTTTACAGCCGAGAAGACTGCATCTTCATCTTCCACAAGCTAAGTTAGTGCGACAGCACAAAGCACAAGCTACTCTGGAGAAAAAGCCACCACTACCGTCACCTGAACTTGTGGCACCTTGGAACAGTGACTTCACAGAACCCCCTGAACTGGATTGCGATCACGAGAGAGAATCTTCTTTGTTCTTCCTCAGAGCCCAGTTTTCTTACCATTTCATATCAGAGCAGCAACCCAAACAAGTGTGCCACTGTCTTTTACAGATAAAAGCTGCACTTCTGTGGCTTTTGCGACACCCCAAGACTGAAAGTAGGCAGGTCCTGGAACTGATGCTTATGCTTTGCAGTACTAACACAAACAAACCTGCATGTTTTATAGAAACATGCATTCAAGTCCTGCATTTACAGGATGGCAAAGGGCTATTTTAGATGCGCCCAAGTGTCTAGGAGGGCCATGCAGATTTTCTGACTTTCCTTTAACATCTGCCTGCCGTCCCAAACTGCTTCGGAACACCTCTCACAGTTTGCCGTCAGGGGCTGCCATTCACGGAACTTAAGTTAAAGCTCCCTGTGGCGGATTAACCACCGAGTTCTCTGGATCAGGCCGCAGCGTTCAGCTTGCACTGCTCCATGTGCTGTGCATAAAGACAGTGGTCAAAGCGCCACAATACTTCCCCTCACTGGATAACAGTCAGCCAGGAGCCAAATACACCACTGGCCCCCATTTCATAAGCGCCTTCCATGCACTCAGAGGAGTAATACAAATTACTCTCTACACAGACCTGAGTGCCCTCTGATCACTCACGCAGACATGCGTGTGGGCCGGACGCCCAGATATACAGTCCAGAGCGATCCCTGCGACGCTTCTCCCGCAGGCGTCATCGCAGGACGGCTGCAGACTGTAGCTGTGCTGATCCAAGGGACACGCCACATTGGTCTATGGGAGCGCATCCTTGGAGGTGCTCCGGGTGCCAGCATGGACAAAGAGATGGCATGTGAAAAGCCCCTTGGACCGCCGAGAGTAAGTACAGATGGTGCAAATGGGAAGAAGCTGCCAAGAGGCACGCTTTGGTCTCCACAAGTCACTCTCCCGACCAGGACACTGGATTCAAAAAGGGGCGCAAGTCACTTACGGGGCTTGGAATGGCATCTGGGTCGAGACGTTTCGGTGGCGGTGGCGGGCCAGGCTGACTCCCATAGCTTGCTGGCCCAGCGTAAGCTGCACCATAGTTCGGCTGATTGCCTCTACTTTGTCCAAAGGACCCTGCAGAAAATATTCACAGGAATTCGACACAATGGAATCTGAACGGATCAGCCCCGACAGCCAAGGGCTGCCACTTTCCAATAGCCGCCCAACCAAGATCCGAGAGCCCTGGGCCTACGGAGCAGCATGCGCAACGCAGAAGCTGTGCTCTGAAGGAAGCTGGCCAGAACCCGAAGTGGGCCTCCTCTAGGAAACGAACGCATCGACCCACTGTTGCCAAGACTAAAATCCATGCACGTATTGCGGGCTTCAGGTCTGCAGCACTTCAGCCCAAGCAAGGAAGGAAAGGATCTCCTTCCACCAAAACTTCTATATTGCCCCACCCCACGAAAGAGCTCGGAACGTACCATTCTGTTGCGGCGCATATCCTGGCTGGGAAGGCTGGGCGGAAGGCGGTCCTTGCAAGCCTGCGATGGGTGGTCCAGGAGGCGGCCCGGCCATCAGTGGCTGAGGTGGCGGTGAAGTCACATGATTTGGCTGGGAAGCACCCAGCCCAGCAACTGCTTGTCCAGGTAATGGCGCACCCTGCACTACCGGAGGCCTCGAGACGCCTGCCACAGGAGGGTAGCCAGAAGTTCCGACCCCAGGAGGAGGTGGTGGTGGGGCAAACCCTGGAGCTTGAGGTGGGAGGTGCACGGCCGAGGGAGGGCCAGAAATAGCAGGCTGTGTTACGGGAAGACCCTGAGACAAGCTGGTGGGAGGCAATCCATGCGGGATGTTAGCAGGCGGTGGTCCTTGGCTTGGGTATGACACATATTGCCCAGCTCCAGTTGCAGCGAAACTTCCTGAGGCATGTGGAACTGATGTTGGAGGACCTGAGGAAGAGAAGTGAGTATGTGGCTAAACGTATTCCCACATTTAACCAGCATTCAAAGTATTATTCCTCTCTCAGCATGTGTACATCCTCTGCCAAAACATCTCCAAGGATCTCTCGCCCTATTCTGAACTATGGACACCAGGGTACTTCAAGAAAGAGAAAGCAGAACTCAAATGCTTGTCAACAAATATATTTTAGTAGCTACTTCCATGATCATTTTTGCTGGCATTGGTATTGATAACTGGACCTTGTGATGGCCTTTG
This sequence comes from Varanus komodoensis, assembly GCF_004798865.1. NCBI lineage: Eukaryota > Metazoa > Chordata > Lepidosauria > Squamata > Varanidae > Varanus > Varanus komodoensis. Next base: position 341,811 of record NW_025335317.1, read on the forward strand.
GTTTCAATCAAATAAAGGACTGGCTGAGTTCATATCATGGGGAAAATGTTTTAAAGTGCTGCTTTGTACGTGTTCGGTTTTTAAGACCTGAATAGCGTTTAGTGCTTCCCAAATTCTTTTAAGGTCCAGTAGCATCTATTGCACATCTGATGACTAGAATTCCCACTACTTTTGGAACCCTCTTTGCACAGGAGTTATGCCTGGAGCAGGGCCTTCCTGGCACAAGGCAACATTCTCTGCCAAGCGAAGTCTTTCAGCCCTCTTGGTTTCCTACATGGAATCACCATTTCTTCAACCAGAGTTTCAACTTCAATGAGTGAAATATTTACAGATACTTACAAAGCAACGTGCATCTTCCTGGGGTACCTCTTCCTTTGTCCCTGCTCTTCAATATGAATCCCAATTTTCATTTCTAATTTTGTGGGTAGGTTTCTTTCCATAAACAATAAGCAATGACTGAATGCTTGTTTAGTATTTAGAAATCAGTGCCTGTGTTTTATTATTTGTTCATTTACTTAGCACTTTTCTCTTGCTCCTCAGCTAGAAAAGGCTCCTGGAGGAGCTTCCAATCTACCTTGAGCTGATAAGATGCCATTAAATGTTTGCAGCATGTAGACCTGTTCTTCAATATTTTACACTACTTGCAAAATTAAAAAGCAACTGCAAACTTAAGAAGCAACTGCAGTAGCTGGAAGGAACTTCAGAGCAACTCAGCCTGTGCAAGCCAAGAGCACGCAAGTGTTCTACCAGCTCACCGTAGCCCAGGCCAGCTGGGGGAGGCGCAGAGGTGGAAACGCTGCCGATCTGCATTCCTGCCATGTGACTGGCCAGCTGCTGTGCACTCGTGGGAGGCGGCCCATATTGCTGGAAAGTAGCTGGCTGGCTAACGGGAGCAGATGCTGCACCAGGGATGAGCTGCTGAGAATGCCTGAGAAAGAAGAGAGAGGAAGGGCAGTTACTGCTGTCTTGACAAATCTCCTTTTGTCTCTTAGCTAGCCAGCCTCACAGGAATGGGTAAAACAGAGGAGGAGAAGGCTAGGGAAGCCACTCCAGGTTTCTCCCAGAAGGAAAAAAAGGAGGACTGTGAATGTAATGGGATTAAATACAAGTAATAATGGACTGCTCACATGAGCACAAAACTCCTTAGTCCTGATGGGGGCGGGGGGGCTAGGGCTCCCTCTTTACACATTGGTGAATCACTAGTGAAGCTGCACAGCTTGACAGAACATGCCTGCTTTCTCTCCAACGCAACCAGAAACAAACCTCAGCTGCAGCCTGCCCAACCACAAAGGGTGTCGCTCTGCCACCAAAGCACTTAGGTACATTTAGATGTTTCTTAAAGACCACTAGGGGTTACCACCAGTATAAGGATTTTGTGAACGTCTGTTCACTCAAGATACAGCCAGTTTCAAAACGTCAACTAAATGACCATTTCTATGAGTGCAGCGGCTTGAATTCTGCACTCCCCAGGGCATCAGAGCATTTCTCAATGAAAACTAAGAAACTTCCAATTCAAATGACTCTGTGCCAATTAGCCCAATGTGTGACTTTTCAATTGGGAATTTTCTGGAAAACATGCATCTTGGCTGAGTAGGTCTAACACAGGACCCCACTCGTGGCATCTTACTCCGGCATCACCATTCCAGAGTAAGAGAAAGGCAGCCAATTTGGAAGTGCATGGGCCAGGCACTCCTTCTTCACGGACTTTCCAAAGGCCCGTGTTATTGGATTCTGAAGGAGACACCCAGGAAGAGGCCATGGAGGGCGGGAGCCCTTGAGCGTCTGTCAGGGTTGCCGCCCACTGCTTCCCCAGCTGAGCACTGAGCAGCCATGCGATGCAGCATCAGGAGGGAGGAGCTACCCCGCTGCAGGGCCTGTGCAGGCAGGTCTTTCTGACTGGCTCCCAACAGCAGCAGCCACCCTGACAGCAGAGCCCTTGTTACTACTGAAAGGGAAGGACTGGGCAGGTGTTTCCGGTTTGACTTCGTCTCTCTCTACATGGCCAGAGGCTTATGGTTCATCTTGCCTGGGGGCTCTTGCCAAGAGCTGCTTGTTAACTGTAAAGTGCCAATGAAGATCTGCACTGCAAAGGGCGGTGTGGTGTCATTAAAGACGGAATCAGGGGTCAGAGAGGGTCAAGACCTGCTGAAAAATGAATCAGCATGGCTTCAGCCAGGCAAGGTCTTCTCTCGCTCACCCACTGGAGTTTTTTGAGAGTGTCAATCAGTATGAAGATGGGGTGATCCACTAGGCAGTGTTTACTTGGGCTTCCAAAAGGCTTTTGACCAAGTCCCTTGTCACACTAAGCAGACATGGAATGGGGGGGGCACTTAAGGAGCAGAAGACCAAAGGTAGGAATAAAGGGCCATTTCTCTCAATGAATGCCACTGGTGGAGTCCCACAGGTTCTGAATTAGGGCCAATGCTTTTCAACTTGTTCATAAATGATCAGGAATTAGGAGTTAGCAGTGAGTTGGCCAAGTTTGCTGATACTAAACTTTTTAAGGGGGATAAAACCAAAAGCCCTTGACATTTGAACTTTATGCACTAATGGAAATTCACGGTCTTCTCAGTTGATCTTAGGGAGCAGAGACAGAATCTGAGGAAGCTGGAGATTCTCAAGGATGCACAGCCCAAGACATTAAGAGCTGGCAGTTCCCATTAAAATGTCCAGGTCCCACTGTTTGGATTGGCAATTTTCTCAAATATAGAGCACGCTTATAATATTTTAAGGTTACTGTTTTGCAACTTTAAATAATAGTGAAAAAATTAACTCAAACCAAAAATTTAAGAAATTACAAGACACTATTTACAAATAATAAAAAGATGCTCTGTCTCCCCTCTTCACACCGATACTGGCAAGGTCAGAATCTGACTGCTGTTTCTGGAATTACCTTAGCAATGGAGCTGTCGCAGCAGGAATCCCATTGCGCACATCTCCCTGTCCAAACTGACTATAGAGAGGCTGTCCGGGAGCGGCCACTGTTCCAGATGCCGATGCTCCAGAGGTGGTGGGTGCTCTTAGGGAACCTGGAAGCATTGAGCCGCATATCAGTAAAATACTAGTTGTTCCAACACGGTAACCCTGTACAAGGAAAGCCTTAACTGCGTTAGAGGCCTACTTTGGCACAGACAATGTAAGGTGCACACACAGAGCATGAACTGCAGTGCTCACATACAGCCCTCACAGCGCATTTGCATCATGCACATACCTTCCTTTTCAAAGCATAACCCTGCATATCAGATTCCAAAAAAAGTGATGATTATAGACAAAAGGAAAATCATGTGTTGCACTTATTAGAGCACGGCTTTCTAGTGATCTCCAGGCAGGCCTTGCATGATCTCTGCTTACCTGAGAATTTTCACTAGGAACTCATCCTGGGATTCCTTGTATTATCAGTCATCTCATCAAAGCATCTTAAGAACAGCATTATAGTTACACTGTTCAGCTTTTTAAGCAGTCTTTCATCTGAGAGTCAAAAATCCTAGTCATCCTACAATCAAAGAAACTTGTCTGGAAGCATAGAATTTGGCCCAAAGAATCGACCTCGTGACAGGTGTAAGTTGACCAAAATTTAGAAGTGAGAATGGCATGCGCTAGTGATAGCAGGCCAGGGGGGAGGGGAGGGAGGTTGATAAATAGAGGATGCAATAAGAAAAAGATATTGCCAGCGGCGGGGCGGGGGGGCACAAGCAGTAGGACTCATCTCTGCATTACAGACACGATATGCTTCCCAGCTGAACCCGGGAGGGTTCCGGTTTTGACCTAAGCATCTCTGCATGGCTTGGGGCTGCGATACCTGATCCAATACCTCTCCAGATCTGGATCTACCCAGATGCTGCCCTCTACACCCGAGGCCTCTGTCTGTGCGCCACCTTTGCGGGGAGCGGTGACAAAGGAGAGGGCCTTCCTGGCGGGGTCTGCACTATGGAATGATCTCCCCACTGAGGCCTCCCTGGAAACAACACTGCCATCTTCTCGGTACTAGTTCAGGACTGCCCGATACTTCCAGGCATTTCATGAAGTATGACAGGACAGATCACCTTTTCAACCAGTCTAGATTTTTACTGAAATTGTTTTAGCTGCTTCAACTGCTTCATATTGAGATTTTATACTGTGTTTTATTGTATCTGCATTTTATATTGCAGTGAACCCCTCAGAGAGCTTGGCTATCAGGCAGTATAGAAAAATGAACGAATGACTTGAAATGGGACACACACATCCTGCACCTATTAAGAAACATGAATAAGACTGGCTCAGTTTGAAATGAATGAATTCAGTCTTTAGAATTTGCAGGCAGAGCAGCACTGGCTGCAAGTTCAGTGTCTGAATAAGTTTGAATACTTTGCTGGTTTTACCTTTGGCCAAGCGGGCACAAGATCGCACTCTGCAGCTTAATACCAGGGGTGCCAAAAATGTACACAAGTTTTAAGAGATGCTATCTATGTATTACTTTTCAAAGTTGAATTGGATTATGGTAGCAATGTGTAGTATGATGATCTCTCAAAAGATGGCGGTACTTTGGGAAGAAATTGAAACGGCGTGCACAGAGAGACAAGTGGGCGCTTTGGTATTAAGCAGTAGTTTGCCGCAATCAGAAGTGTCTGGACGCTGATGGGATCCACTCAGAGCCCCTCTTGAAATTGCAGAAGTCAAAGGTGACTTGTATTCAACTTTTGTTACTGGTATATACTGAGTATAAAAATTTTAACACAGCTTTTCCCTTTCTTAAAATGTGTGTACATTTTTGGCACCCTCCTATGCTATGGAAGAGGCTGGTTCCCAAAATTAAAGGTCTGGGCAACTTGTGGCTCTCCCAGTGGTTTGGCCCACGGCTCCCACAATCACCTTCCACCAGCTGCTCTGGCCAGGGCTGCTGAGACCCGTCAAAGCACCCGGACGACCACAACGCCCAGTGGCTGCAGCAGCACAGGCAACAGTTCATGACGGCCAAGTTGCGGGCCAAGAGACTGGGAAGGCCACAAGCTGCCCACTCTTCCCCGGCAGCTGCCTTTTATTTTGACAGCCACCAAGGCTATCGGAGGGGCCATCTCAAAGGTAACGGGTCTAATACACAGACATTCTTCCATGCAAAGACACGCACACCAGCCACTTGTGTGCTGCCACGTGCAACAGCTGCACACGCTCACGTTGCTGCAACACATAAGGACCATGAACTGTCTGTGAGCTCTGACGTACAGACCACCATGAAGGGGGGGGGAGGGGGCAGACATAAACTGTAAAAAGGCATCAGAACTCCATGCTCTAACCATCACCGTGCTTAACATTTAGTTGAAACATGATGTGTTACAGAAAATAATGCATCAGAAATCGTATTTTTCTTAGGAGACCCAGCACTGAAAGGAAAGCATTTACCTATGAAGTTAGGAGCAAAAGAAGCATCAGAATCGAGAGACACTGGAGAGCCCTTAGAAGGAAACCCCAGTGAGGGAAAGTAACCTAGAAACACAAGATACATAGATAGACAGATCAACAGATGGATCAGTAAGAACAGAACTGAAAAAAGTAATTACATTGCATAAGTTCTACTTTTCGCCTTCCTAGTTGTCATGCAACTAAAGAACATGCAAAGGCAATTAAGAAACCAAGAACAAACAATGTTTTCAGGGCTACATGGCCCTCAAAAGCATGCGCGCGCACACGTGGGGGTGGGGGGGGAGAGAGAGAGAGCCCTAACAAGCGCAGAAGTATTCTAATCAAAACACATCCAGAGGACAACTTATTATTTATTTCATTTCTATATTGCTTCATAGTTGATGCAAACTTGTATTCAGTAAATAACAGGACTTATCTCAAGTCACAAATACAGCCAGAGGTGATGGGGCGGCATATGCATCAGGCCACCAGCAATTACAGGTCCAGTCCCACATCCCGCATTTCCTATCATGCCTCAGCAACCATGGCTGACAGGAAGGATCCTGGGAGTTGTAGACCTTTCTCTCTGTTTAAATGTACATTTATTCGATTGCACCCAAATATCATGAAGACAAAGCTGAAAACACTTGTTTTGCTAAAGCTCGGGGATACTTTCCAGGCAGGCTCTGCAGCTACCTGACGGTCCTGCTGCTATTTCAGATAAACGGGGGACTTGCTTCTGAGTGCCATGTGGCACACGCTTCTTTCCACCTCTAACCTACACATCCCTAAAATCTCCAGGCAGGTAAAACCTGTTTTCAAAGTAAACCCATCAGTAAAAGACACGCTGCTCACCCTCTGGGGCATATGCTTGATTTTTTTCTCTAACGTGATCTGCCTTTGAACCACTAGAGGAAAGGAACTCCAAAGCTGGAAATGACCATGGAGAAAATGCCTCTGTTGTCCGTATATGAAGAATAAGTGCTACCAGGATACTGGATGCACTGACTATGGAAAGTGTGAAAGCATACAAGGCGGCATCTTAGGTTTATGTGAGTCTAAGCATTTCAGGATCTCACTGATTAAAATTGTCCTTTGATAAGCAGAAAGCTTTTTAAAAAGCCAGGGCCAATGTTCAAACACTGATAGGAAGTTCTCCACCTAACAGAAGCTGACAAAAAGAGGGACTCGCTACAGGCACTAACTGAGGAGCAACAGCACTTCAAGAACCACCCAAGGCTGAGCAGTGACAGAAGCAAACTCTGCTAGTGCCGAGCATCACGTCACCTGTCCATGACGGCGCTGGTTTTATCAGCTCTCAGCAATACACATGCTTGCAAGCAATGCAGAACGGGGTCCTCAAACTCTTCCAACAGGGGGCTAGTTGAAAGGTGCCGGCAGTGGACACGGGCTGCCAAGGTGGTGCCGGCAGGGGGGCGCAGGCTGGTGGGGGGGTGGGGGCAGGGGGGCACACACACGGCGAGGCAAGGCAGGGGGGCGAGGCAGTGGCTTGCTCGTGTGGAGAGCATTTTCTCCAAGCGAGTCCAAAACAATCTCCTTGTGAGCAAGCCTCATGCCCACACAGACACGACGAGTGCAAAACCTCTGGGGCAGGCCATATCCAGCCCAGGGGCCATAGTTTGAGGACCCATGCTGCAGAACAAAAACTGCTGCTGAGTCTGATTGCTCTAAATTGCCAGCAAACTTAGGCACGCTGACTGACCAGACGGAGAGAAAAACTGGTATCCTGCAGGGTTATTTTGGGACTCCTTGTTAGAATGAGCAAAGACACTGAAGTGCAGTCCTTTTGGGTCAAGGCAACAGTACTTCACAATTATTGCTATCCGAGGACAAATATAATCTTACTGATTCCCAGGCATAGACTGCTAACAAAGATTCACATCAAACTGCAGGTCTGCTACATTTGATTTCTTCTCGATGATCTAACCAGGCAGTTCAACCCACTAAGCAACACTGGAGAAACCAGCTCTCCTACAAAGGTCTGCCAATGTCACACCCTCACGTTCCCAAAGAGAAAAAGCATGCCTTTTCCTCTGCACAGAGAGGTAAATATATAACAAGCTTGCTACCTTTGGCAAGTGCTCCCATTTAAAAATGTAGAAGTCCTGCTTGGCAATTAGCTTTATGGAGACCAACATTTTTGTCTCCATTCCTCATCAGCTTCCAAGAAGTTCTGTACAAACCTTTCTTCACATTTTTTGGTTGGCAATCAGAGCCTAGCACCACCCACTCAGGTGGCCAAATTTGGCATGAGGGTTTTCATATGCTTGCCATAATTTAATATTTGTGATCCACCAAAAAATTTCAGGTAACAGCAACATCACACAACATGCAGTCCCATGCATAACAGTGAAACTGCACTGCAGCTAGAAATACTTCCAAACAATTTATGACATAACAGCAGGCACAAGTTATTAATTATGAAGGAATCAACCATTAAATACATTTTCTACACATTCATAAAAACTTAATGATGAATAATTCAATGTGTACTTGACCTTTGCTGGGACCACCTTGAGAATAACAAAGAGGCGAGATGCAAAGGCACATAATCCAAAAAGTGACAAACAAGTTGGCTGTTAACCTTTCAATGACACCTTAGAATACCTTGTGGGGGGCCAGTCTGCGGATATCCTGTTACAGGGCCGTTGTAAGCACCATACTGAGAGGCAGGAACCCCTGGGAACTGCTGCCCTCCGTAAGTCTGCAGGTACCCTGTATATCCAGTTTGCGGCTGCCCATAAGGTGGCCCTGTGTGAGTTTGCTGGTTTACACTCATTGTGTTCACATCCCCAAACTATTTGTTACCTGCAAGGGGAAAAGAGAAACACGTTAAGAAGCCATGGATCAAAACAACACTGATTGCAAGGGAAAGAGAGGAGACAAAGAAGTTGGCGGAATGTTCCTCACGAGGCTGGCCAGTGGGTGCACTCAATGAACGGCACCCTGGTTTACACAAGCAAGCACTGGGGCACTGCTGGCTACTATTCACTGGGACAAACTGAAGTCAGTTCACTTCCTCCTCCTCTTACCTAGTCAGCTGCATTCCCAGCCACTACTTGCACACATACAGACACATATACATAAAATCCCTTATCTGCATATACTGGAAACACTGCAGTTTATCTCGGTCCGTTATCTTTTCTGATCATCCAGCTTATACAAAGTTGTTGCTTTGGCACAGAAGTGTGCAACATATTCGGCTCCATGGCCATGTGAAGCTGGCTTGGCACAGCCGTGCACAGAACAGTCACAGCAGAGAGGCATGAAATCCTAGACTGTGCCAGGACATCAGCTGGTAGCCAAGTTAGTCCTATCTCATTTGCGCCTACAGTACCGGAAAAATCCATAATACCAGGCAAACCCTTTCAAGGTCCTAGTTGCACTATGGAATGGTAGAACATGACCTGCTCCAGTGCTGTGGAACCCAGAGTACTTCCTAGTTCCCTGGTGGATTCCAGGTGATGAAGGGGGATGAGAGGTGGCTAAGTGACATAAGACTCCTTGTTAGACTAGCTGGACGCACACGAGAGGACACAATCTCACCAACTGCATGGCAGTGAGGTCAACAAAGAAAGTCAACTTTGCTGGCACCATTTTATCCTGAAGCAGCCATTCAGCACAGCTTCTCTGTGCAGTTTGGGATCTGTGATCACCTTCCCCAGTAAATCCTATGCTGGAACCCGCAGAGACCTGCTGTGATGATTTTACAGGACAATCACTCAGGGCAAATCACTTAGCATCATGCTGGCTTTAATGCTGCTCACAGTACAGTTTCTTGTGAACATCCAGTGTGCTGTCTAGGCCAGCTGTTTGGGATCTGGCTCAGTTTTTGAGATCTGTGGATGTATACAAGGCATGTACAGCTGTTGAGCTAGAACAGGCAAGCCTGTAGGCTAAAGTGGGCTCATCAAGAAGGGTTAGCCCAGTGAATCCAGGAGCAGAGGAGGCATCTTGCATGATGGAGTGGTGCACTCACTCCTGAAAAAGCACCCCACAACCCAACTACCCGAGGCCACAATACCCCTTTCAGGGGCAGTGTTAATCTTGCAATTAAAATGCCAGAATTGAGCAACTTTTTTCTTTAAAAAAATGGGAAGTCATACTGATAGCATACAGTGTTTACTTTCATACAAACGTGTCCTGTGTTTTGTATCCTAATTAGCAAATGCAGTTAAACAGGGGTATAGCACCTGAACTGCATCAACATCTGCAGTACTGAAAAACTTTCAGCAATATTCTGAAATCCGTTGTGTTCATTTTTTCATTCAGCATGCTTCTTGCTCACTATCCTTTCTTTTTGCTCACTATCCTTTTCTTTTTGCTCTCAAGTATTTAAGAAGCTGTATGCACCTAGACAAAGGTGTGCACCCAAGTCATACCACTGTGCTGTACGGTTGGTGTGCAGCTCAGCATTGTAAAGTGTGTGCTTACACTCCTTGTGAACCTTTGAGAGATGGACTTTGAAACTTATGATTCAGAATTAATGCTTTTGTTTGGGGATCTCAACAGAGCAGTGTAAAAGTGACATGAACTGGTCCTCTTGACAAAAAGTTTTGTTTCATGTTCCTATTCACCTGTTCCATCCTTACTGTGCCCCTTCTTGAAACCAAAATGAGCAAAGCAAAAATTGGGGGTCATCTTATATGCCAATATATATGGTCATAACGTGGAACAAGCGACCAAGAAAATATCCATATATATCAGCATACAGGGCAACAAACACCAGGAGAACAACCCACAATATTGACCTTGCCTTATATTGTCACCTTATACGCTGGTATATACAGTATGTTGAGAAAAAAGAAAGGGAATTTGTGAAGCATCACTGCAGCTACACCAGTGGGCACAAAAATCACACAGGAGGAGGAGCACTCCAGTGCACATATAGTCAACAGTATTAAGAGTTAAGGTTGGGGGGTGGCCTAGAGACAGTCACAGTTTTTCCACTTTTGCGGGGTCCTGCACCCCTAACCTCCATGAATGTGGAAGGCCAACTGTACAACTAAAAATCAAAATAAGTGTGCTGAGGGAGGAGGACAGGAAATATTCCATTTCTCTCCCAATACCAGTCAGCAAATTGCAATATTAAACATGGGCACAGATGTGTGCACAGGGGTAAATTCAGCCACTCCTCCCTCGATTCAGGTGCAACAGCAACACAAGCGACATATTAGCGGAAGCAATATTTATGTACTTTACAATGAATAAAATACGCCTCAAGAGAGATCAGCTTTAAAAACTGTTTTACAAGGACGCCAATGGAATCATACTTTTAATACACAGCGACCAAGCAAGTCACAAGCTGAAACAGGAAATGAAACCCTTTTGTCATTTGCCAGTGTGTTTCTATGAACCAGGAAGCACCTGACTCAAATTTTACGTTGGTTTTACTTAGTAGCCTTAGGTATGCAGCCACTTCTCAGCCTCAGCTTCACCTGCAATATCATAAGAGCCTTTTGTTTATATCCTGACAAAATATATTTTGACCTGCTCTGCCCCATACACATTACCTCTACTTTGTCCTTGTCAAGCCTTAGTTAAACGTTCAGCAGAACCAAGGCATAAAAAGCTTCTTCCTGAACTGCATCGCTTTAAGCTGTGGATAAAAACCTTTCTCCACGAACAGGCCTCCCATACCAAAACCTTCAGCTAAGATGTTTTCCAGATTATTATAAACTGTTCGACATTCAGCGGCTTGTCTATGAGCACTGCCACATACCGTGTAAAGCGACATGTCACCTGTGACTCAGATACAGCCCAAGCAAAGTAAAAAAAAAAAAGATAAGGCAGAGAGGGCAAAGCCAAGCCTCTTGGATCAGAAACTCGGCCCCGAACAGCCGCACGGTCAATCGGCTCCCGCAACCGGAGAGCAAACCGGAGGGAACACGCTCGTCGGCGCTGCGCAGAGCAGGAGCGCCCGGCGTCGCCGCAGAGGCACCGCACGCCCCGCTGGCCGCGGCCCCGCGTCGCTCCCCGCCTCAGCCGTCCGGAGGGGGAGACCGTCGAGAAGAGGCCAGCGCTCCCTCGGCCGCCGCCGCCGCCGCCCCGTCCGGCCGGGCCCCGCCCCAAAGCAGCCGCCGAGCCGGGACGCGGCCCGCGCCCACGGAGTGGCCCGCGAGGCCGGACGCGCGGC
>NW_025335317.1:353443-359138 GCF_004798865.1 Varanus komodoensis
TCCAGAACCAGCTGCCCCGGCTGCCGCCGCCCGCCGTTGCCCGGCTTCCGGTTCCTGGCCCGCCGCTCAACCGGAAGCACTCCCCGCGTCCGCTCTGCTCTTCCTGCAGCTGCCACGTCCTCACTTCTCGGCGGCCCCGCCCAGAGGCAGGCGCAGGGCACGGATCTGCGCGTGCGCAGCGCGGGCGGGCGAGGGGAGGACGAGGAAGTGGCGGCGGCCGCTTTCTGGCCCATCCTGACGCACTTCCGGTCAAGGGGCATTTCCGGGCGGGGGGCCGCCCCGTCCCTGGCCGAGGCCTGAGCCGCCTCCTGCCGGGAAGCGGGGATCGCCCCCGCGCCGCCGTCCCCCCGTTCGGCTGCTCCGCTGCCGCGCGGCTTGTGGCTCTGCGTGAAGGGGGACCCCGGCCCGCCGCCCGCCAGCCTCCGGGCGGGACCCCGCTGCGGCCTAGCGCGGCGCGGGAGGAGGCCTCCCACGCGGGCCCTCTCACTCCAGGGGCTTCCGCGATCTCGGTGGAGAAGGCATCGGGTAGCAGCTCCGTTTCGCTTTCCATAATGGCCTTTCTGTGGAAAGGGAGAGAAAAGGCCGCGGGCAGTGCGGCAGCACCCCGCCCCGAGTTCCATGAACGGGGCATGCAAAGCCGTGCCCGGAGGCCCCCGTCGTGGCTTGGATAACACTTCTCGGCAAGACGTTCTGTTGGTTGGCTTGTGTGCAAGTACATCCGAGACTCATTTTCTTGCTGCCTGGGAAAGAATTGTGCAGAACTTGGCAGCTTACGTATTTTCATCAAGATAAAGGCATGCAGTTAAAAGCCAGAAAACCCCTGTCAGCTGTTTCCATGTGTACACACATTAAAGAAATGGCACATACACTATTAGAACAAGCTATACATTCTTTAGGTATTTGAATATTTTTATGTTGTTCCACAAAGTCTCCTAGAATTGCTTGCATATACTCAATTAAATACAACAGTAATAATGGCACTGTTGTGTCTAGCTTGCCTAAACTCAACTACATGAAGTTGTAACTGTTGGTTTCTATTACTTAGGGTTACAATCTTAGTTCATATCCAACTAAGAATGCTGAAATGCCAGGCAAGAGACTAGCTGCAGTCCTTAAGGCCTGGACATGCTAGGATTATAGGACTTTTTTCTGACTAAGCTTGGATAAAATTGTGGGCTCAGCAAACACTTTGTTCTATAGTTAGTGCAGCAAGTGTTCCTGTATGAATTTCCACATAGAGGTCCAAGAAATTAGCAAAGTGGAGTCGTGCACCTCTCCCACTCTACCTTGCCCCTCTTGGCTTAAAATATCCAGCATGGAAAAAATGCCTGGCTGAGTCCAAGAAATGTCTCTTTGGAATAGAGGGTGGTTCTAAAACCGTGAAAGGGGCCCTGATAAAGGGCTGCTGGACCCAAAGGTTCTTCCCTACTATCAGCTAGTCATGAATAATAATTCACTTTCCCAGTAAAGTGAGTCATTACCCTTTGATGCCAGACATTTTTAATGGTGTGGCAGCAACTATCTGGATCCATTTCAGTCAGGTATCTAGCTTAGTTTTGGTAATGCAGCAGCTTTGGATTTCCTGCCCCAGCTGAAAGGCAGGAAGCAGCAACCACTGGGTCCCAATCCTATCAATTACTGTCCTTATCAGCCTTCTTTTGGTTGTTGGGAAACTTTGCGCAAAGTGCTTAAAACACAAGCTTTTAACCTGGAGGGAAGATAATTATAGAATGGGTTGGGTTGGGTTGGGAGCAGACTGAGTTCAAACCTGGCTGTTCAACCTTTGACCATTGTTGTGTGCTGGCTCATTTAACTGAGAAGTATACCTCCATTTCTGGTGGGAAGCTATTCACTGCCTTTTTTAACCTTAAATCAGCTTTTAATTTAAGGAAACTGTTCCAAGGAATCAGTTATGCTCTAAATTACATAATGGTTCCATGCATAAGCATGTACTATTCCTTATTAGATGTTTGTACAACCAGACTTCCAGTCAAGTCAGATGTGGCCTGCAGGGTTAGTAACCCTAATGTTACTAACCTAATCCCTGTCACAAGGGGAGTTAGACATGGTGGTATTCTGGCCCCTTTTCTTTTTAATGTATTTTCCAATGATCTGGCTTTCCATTTCCTTAACATAGATTCTCATGCTCCCAGGATGTGTAATACTAAGATACCTTTACTTCTGTGCGCTGAAGATGTTTTATTGCTTTCACCAGCCAGAATTGGGTTGAATCATTTACTAGCCCCATTTGGAACGTAATGCTCTATGAATAGCCAGATTATTAATTGTAATAACTCTCAAGTCCTGGTGTTCTCTAAAGCTAGAAAATAGTTTAAACAGACTTTAAATGGCCATATCATTAAGCAAATCTTCCATATTAAATATCTAGGAGTTCAGATGCAGAGCACTGGGCTTTGGTTTGAACAATGTAGACAAACGACTGAATCGGCAAACTTTAGCCAGCAGATTTTAAGATGCTTTTTTTACCCAAGGTGGACATCATCCACTCTGCAATACAAATTTATAAAGCAAAAAACTTGGCCCAACTTACTTATGGCATCTCTATCTGGATTTTGGGAATTCATTTGCAAATGGAAAAAGTCCGGTCTGGTTTTCTTAGGAAGTTACTGGGCCTTTCTTGCTGTATGTGGAATGAGACAGGCTGGACATGCACACGTGGGCCTGTCGTGAGTGGAACTGGCTGGAGCCAGGGGTCAGACTAGATGGCCCAGGAGACCCCTTCTCACTCGCTCAGTTTCCATGTTTCTTTGAATGCAGCCATTTATCTGGAAGTAGGAATTCGATTTGCTGAGTGCAAGGCATGGATTGAAGCGTTTAAATAGTGGCTACATTTACACTTTCTAGTAGCTCCTGGTAGCTACCTAGCTTTCAGATAAGTACGTTAACCCACAGATGAGAAATGGACAAGCAGCTACATAGACTACATGAGCACAGTCCAAGATCCTTCACTCTGTTCCTTGTTGCTGCCACACGGCTATATTTGGGGTCTGGGAGAAAAGGACAGCCCCGTGTGGCCGAGTAGCTGATGTGCCAGTGGAGGAGGCCCCTCTGTTCGCAGTACCTTTTAGGGCCAGCAGGCAGAGGAGGTGACTCATGTAAGGCCACCAGCACTGCCGACGGGGCTGGCCACAACCCGTCTTTGCAGAGTGAGGGCAAGCGAATCCCGGCCGAGGCAGCCACCCTGCAGGAGGCACGGGCATCTCTGCGGCTGCGACTGGGGCAAGGAGCTCTGGGCCTTGCTTGGAAGGAAAAGGCACTTGAACTGTAAACATTACGATTCTGAATTCTTATGGAAGCATTATAAAAGTGCCATCACAAGAGGAGGAAAAGTTCAGTAGGTTTAGAGCCAGTGGAGAGCTTTTTGCATGAGGGGATTCACACAAGGGGGTGGGCTCAAAGCAGGGGAGGAATGACCGCCCCCCCCCCCGCAGGACCAACAGCAGCTGCCCCAGCTGCTGTTGGGCACGTAATTTTTTAACCCCCCTGGCTTGGTTAGTAAGCACGCCATCACCCAACGCCTGGTTCAGCTCCAGCAGGCAGCGACGAGGGTGGGCGAGGCCTTTAAACCCCTCCCTCACTGAGGTTTCTGCTTTGGGGCTCTGCAAAAAGAGAGGCTCATTTCCCCACAGCTCCCTTTGGGGGCCCCTCTGCCCCACTGTACAAGCACCAGGAGGCACAAATGCCCAGCGGGTTCAGGCTGACCTTCCCAGGGAGCGGCGGGTTTTCCTTGCTCTGAAAAGGCAAAGCGGCTCCAAGGAGAGCCGGTCGGGCACTGGAGGCCGACCGGCTGTTTTGACACTGCTTCTGTTTATCGGGTTGTGTTTTCTCCTCCCTTTCCTGGAGGAGCAGGCGTGGAGTACAGTTGCTGTTCCATCCCTGGAGCAGCTGCTTATCTCCATCCCAGTGTAATACGAGTAGAGGATGGCTCTGCCCTTTGGGGAAAATATTTGGCCTCCAGCTTCTCTATGACCAACATTTTAATTTTGGCATTTTGTCCAACCCTTGTGCAGAAGTTTATCAAAATCACTGCGGTGCTAGCTTTGATTTCCTCCCTGTTTTGGTTTTGAGTTTATGGTTGCTGTTACTGTCACCAGTTTTGTGCTGCATTCAGTGATGCCTTTAGTGCAGCTAATTGAACTCCAGGGTTGTGCTAGCGCTTCTCGGACCCTCGCCGTGCCGTCTTCTGCGCACACGGCCTCCTGCCCGGGCCCCTGCGATGGCTGCAGCTGCCACGTGGTCAAGGCTTTGCAAACACAACACCCATCCCTTTCTGCACTTTGCATTATATGATAGTAATGAAATTGTTCTGAGTAAGGCAGCATTCCCACTCAAGGGGTCTTTGCTGTCGCTGAAGAACAAAAAGGAAAGCCTCTGGGATCCTTGGAATTCCAAGTTTTATTGCAATGCTTAAATTAAATCCTTCCCATCTGGAAAAGTGTGGGACCCAGCTCTGAAGAGAGACAGGAGGAGAGCTATTTTCGGCCACACTTTGGTGAGACATCCAGGGCCGATGGCCAGCCAGGAGGTGGGGGGAGCACGGAGGGTGAGATTGACAAGATGCATGTGCAGAAAGACTCTGGCCTCTTACCAAAAGTGGAATCAAATCGGCTGGCTCAACAGCTGGGGGTCTAGCAGAGTGGGGAGCGTGGGTCCTGGTGGACTGAGCTGTCCTGTGCATGAGCACAAGAGTGGGGGAAAGGGAGGAAAGGCTGAGGGAGCCGGACACCCCCGGCGACCATGGCAGTGGAACCCTGCGACCCTTAGGAGCGGCTTTTGGAGAGAGGCATTTGTCGCCAAAGGAAGCGCACCGAAGCCATGGGAGCCGAAGAGGAAGAGGTGGCGGTCACTCTCTCTGGAGGGGCCCCCTGGGGCTTCCGGCTGCAGGGGGGCTCTGAACAGAAAGGACCCCTTCAAGTGTCCAAGGTAGGAAAAGGCGCCCTGCCCCACTGGGGGTGATCGCGGGCAGGCAGGCAGGCAGGCAGGCGTCCGAGCAGCGGGGCAGGACCGGTCCGGCGGCGGCTTGCTCTGCTCAGGTGGGTGTTTCTGAGGCTGCTGCTTGGGGCGCTTGTGCCTCAGTGGGGGCACTGTCCTCCGCACTCCCCGCTTTAACGGAGCGCGGCTGATTTCCAAGTACAGACGCTGAGGACTGAGCTCCGCGGGAGGGCAGCGTGTGGCCTGCGGGCCTCCTGTGCTGTTCCAGACTGTGCCCTGCAGCCAGGGTTCATGTCAGCATGCTTTGAAACGGTGTTTTTAAGTAAATTTCTACTTCTAGTGCTTCCAGTTGTACAT
This sequence comes from Varanus komodoensis, assembly GCF_004798865.1. Taxonomy (NCBI): domain Eukaryota; kingdom Metazoa; phylum Chordata; class Lepidosauria; order Squamata; family Varanidae; genus Varanus; species Varanus komodoensis. Next base: position 358,754 of record NW_025335317.1, read on the forward strand.
TTCAACATTTACTGCTGAAGGGTAGAAAGAGTGGTAGAAGAAATGCAAATGCCGGAGTTTGTGCATGAACGAAACACTGTAAAATCCCAGTTAGTCTCAAGCTGTACAGAGTATCGGAGATGCGCGTGCAACGAGGGACACAGAGTGCACAGGGCAGGACCGCACGGGTGGCCCACCTGCTCTTTCCTCCTGGGCAGGAATGCTGCTGCCGGGGCTGTTGCCCAGGTCCTTGCTCCAGAGCACCTTTCATCCACACACACGTGTGTCAGCTAGACGACCGGAGCTCACCTGATTCGGCTGTTCTGAATGGGGCAACAGCCCGTTTTGAACTCCCACCGTCCCTGCACGGGGCCCCGTTTTCCGACGTGCGGGGTCTTGAAACGGA
>NW_025335317.1:359238-382306 GCF_004798865.1 Varanus komodoensis
GGGGCCGCGCTGCCGCTCCCCCCGCGGGTCTCGCCCCGGGCGCGCTGCGGAGCGGCGCGCGGCTTTCAGGCGGCGTCCTCAAAGACGGTGATGCCCAGGCGTCCCGTCGGGTGCTTCTGGGGCCTCTACATTTAAAAATGGATAGAGCGAGCAAGCAAGCGGCACTGTGGTACTAGTTGCTCCTTCTGCCTGGGATACACTGTGGAGCATGCTTCTTCTCTCTATTGCAGTATTTTGGCATAATGACTTCCCATCAGCAGGAAATAGAGCAGTGTGGTAAAAACAACACTTGGATCTTCTGCGTGCCAACTCTTAAATATGTTAAGAGTTTCCTAACAAGTGACCCTCTGGAACTGGGGCAGAGCAGCAGCAATAGTTGCGACTGCCAAAGGGAGGCTGGATGGTCCTTTACAAGAAAGAATCCACGGAGTGCAGCAGTGGCTGCCCGAAGGGCCATGCAAACAGCATTGGTTTATTTGCATGAAAAAAGACATACATCAGAACAAATCTGCATGCCCCGATCGATCCCATGAATAGCAGTGGTCAGTATGTTGGATATCGATTATTACAGAGCATTTTCAATGTGAATATAAAATTAATTGGTGATCTCTTTAGATGAGCACAAGACAAAAGGCATTAACAGTCCAAAAACTTCATGCCGCTGTTCTGTTTTTGGGTCTCCCCCAGGAAGCAGCAGTGGCAAATATGGAGAGGTTTCAAGGGGAAAGCAGTTCCATCCAAGCTCCCCATAAAACTTTGGGAACCGGGCCGGGGCAGGGGCCCCATCAAAGCCTTCCCTGGAGGTGCCCAAAGTGCAAAGGAGAATTACCCCGTGAGGGTAAAGCTGCAGTCTGGCGTCGCATCCGTCTTTTCACCCAGCGACAGTCCGGACTGCAGCTTGCAGGGAGGGGGTCCCGCTGGGAAATGCTGCCCACGCAGTTCCTTGGTCTGAGGAGGGCGCTCCTGCGGGCACGGCGAGTGCAGGGGCGAGGCAGCGTGGCAAAGCGGACTCGGCTCGGCAACTTGCCAATGTGGAGGGCGGGGGCGTGCCATGTGTCCTCCGCATCTGGGGCATCCTGGCTTCTGCAGTTTGCCAGGACAGGGTTTGCAATATGGATGCCCATATGTCATGAATGCCTCCCTGGACAACGAAGTGGGCCTTAGCTTCTTAAAGAAGGCAGTGCCGAAGCCTCTTTGGAAAGAGAACAGTTTAAATATAAGGATTTTCATTCAGGTTCGAATCCTCCATTCCTGGGCAAGATAGTGGTGGCTACTCAGCTCCAGGTATTCTTTGTAAAGCTGCTCATCTGGATCCGTTTCTGTGTGGTCTCAGGCCTGGATTTGGGCTGGAGACCCATTTGGCTGTCCTCTTGCACTACTTACACCAGGGAATGGCTCAGGGGAGCACAAGCCTGCAGGTTCGCCAGGGCATCTGCATGACTTTCCAGACCACAGTCCTGGTGTCCCCTTGGGCTGCCTCCTGAGTTGGGCTTGAGAAGCTCTGTGCCACAATGTCTCTGAGACTGGCCTTAGATCTCAGGCTTGGGGGACCTCTGTTTCAGCCCCAGGTCTTTGCCTTCCAGGGTGCCCCAAAGTTCAGCCTTTGGCTTCATGACTACATGTGATGCTGACTTGGCACTTGGGAGTCACATGCCCACAGACACATGCGTATAAGCACGCACGCATGCACTCACGCACACAGAGACCATTTCCTGGCCGCTGGAGCAGTACAGCAATGGAGCCAGTAACCTGGGGAGCTCGTCCTTCCGTGGTGGAGGCTTTCAGGAGGCAGTTGAAAAGCCACCTGCTGGGAAGGCTTCAACCTGCAGTCCTGCACTGAGCTGGAAGCTGGGCTCAGTGGCTTCTTGGGCCCCCTCCAGCTCTGCTGTTCTATGATGCTGCGGTTCTAATGATCCTGATGCGGATTGTTATGGTGGCAGAGAAAGAGCCATCTGCCCCCAGTTATCCAAGGGAGGGAGTCCTCCAGAATGCAGGAGGAGGAAATCGGGCAGTGGGGGGCCAGGAAGCCTTGGGGGCCACGGGAAGGGCTTGCGGGGCAGACGTGCTTCCTAGGCTGCGCTTAGTGCAGGGCACCCCGACCTACACGAAGCCCGTGGGAGAAGCCCTTCGAGGACTGGGCAGCAGCAGCAGGAGGGCAGGAACAGGCCGGTCCCCTGCTGCCGCCCCTTCAGCCGGGGTCCTGTGGGCCCCGCTTTTCCTCTTTAGAAAAGCTCAGCTCCAGGTTGCACGCCCCTCTCTTCCTGTGCTGGCCAGCACGAGGCATCTTTCCTTCAAGCTCTGAGGAGACCGCCCGTCTCCACAATGATTCCCCACCTCCCTCCTTCCCCGTTTGGAGAGGCTGACATGCATTAAAATCTGGGCATGGGCCAAGTGGCGCAGTCAGCTGGAGAGGCCCTTGCAGAAGGCCAGAGTGCTCCTTCCGTGTCGGGAGAGCACTCGAAGGCGATGGCACCTGCAAGCCCCGGCACCGTTGCCTGGAATGCAGGGAGGCCAGGCAGGAGTGAGGTGTGGGGCCCTGCCTGCCGTGAATCAACTGACAGGCGGTGGCCACACGGGGCATTTGTATCCACTGGATGCCGCAGGGTTCATCCCTCGGCGATCAGTGGTTGCTGAGACGTGGCATCAGGCCCCCAGCTGCGGTTTGCATGTTCCTGGGAAAACGAAGCTTTACGCCTGGATCGTTGCCTGCTGGAAGCCCCCCACAAACTCACCAGGATTACACTGGCCCTTTCTTTTGACAGCCGTGGAAAGTTTTGTTCACGAAGGCAGTGTGAGGTGTTGCTCTCCCCTTTTTGGAGTATCTGGAGGCTCAGACAAGTGTGGAAACGGTGGGGGCACTGAGAACAGTCAGAGAGCCGGTTGCAAACTGGAGGATCACCAAAGGGAGGCATAGTCACCTGTCCCTTTGGGGAAAAGTCCTCTTTGCTGTGCTGTCTGCTCCCCACAGCGAGACCGGCCTCTCCTGTGGGAAGGCACCATCCTCGCCATGGGTTCAGCAACCCCTGCAACGAGCCACGGGGTGCCGGGATGGCTCGTTGCCCCCAGAGCAGGCCCCCCGCTGGGAGCAGTGCAAGTTCACGCCGCACGACAGCGCGCCCTGCCCAGTGGCCCCCATCCCCAGGGCACTCAAGCCATCTGGCTGCTGGGAAACAGCACGGCGCCTGCTGCTTGCAGCTGGAGCGGAAGACAAAATGTCCAGTAGCCTCCCACCCTGACACAAGCCTGCAATATGCCTGCCCTTGGGGAGCACGTGCAGCTCTGGCCACTCCACCTCGAAAAGCATGTTGACGAGCTGGAAGACGTGGGGGAACGTGCAGCTCAGATGGTGACGGGGCTGGAGCGACCCGCGCGGTGTGGCCTGGAACGAGGGAAGCCCTCCTTATGCTGGAGCCTGCGATCCTCTAAGGAAGCTGCATGCTGGAACCAAAGGAAGCCGCTCTGCATAGGACAGGTGGCTGGACCGTGCAATTCACTGCCACGAGATGCAGGGGCGCCTCCCTGCCTGGGTGGCTTTGAAAGGGACTGGGCGCACCCATGGGGCATGAAGCTAGGAGCGAGACGAAGCACCAGCAGCCAAGAACGGCTGCCTGAACAGAAGAATGCCGGCTGTGCGCAGTGCCCAGGTCGGGGGCAGAATGCCTCTTCATTCCAGAGGGCGTCGTTCTGCCCATTGCTCGCATCTGGGCTGCCCGCGGGCCAACTTTAAGCAAGAAGGGCGTGTGGAGGACAAAGCTGGTGCACCTAGCGACCTCTGTCCAGAAGGGGCCCCCACTGGGCGTTTCCACAGCATGCTTGCTCGTCACTGACTCACTTTCATGCCTGAGCTCCATAGGCACCTCGTCCCTTTCGGAGCCTCCCGCAGTGAATCTAAGCAACAGGATTGACTGTGGGTCTCAGAGCTCGCCAGCTCGCTGCTGCTTGGGGAGTCATCTTGACGGGAGGTTTTTGTTTTATTTATTTATTTAAACAGCTTATATGCTGCCCCTTCGCATAAGCCTTGGGGCGGCTTCCAATCATAAATAAATGCCAACATATAAATACATAAAATAGTGGAGACATCCTGGCAAAGAAGTTGAGAAGAGGTTTGAGAAGGCCTGTTTCTGACCTCCTGAAAGAAGGTGATGTTCAGGCATTGGATAGCATGCCACGTGAGGACAAAAGAATTGGGTTAACTGTCATCCAGTCTTGGATGAGGTACCAAAGCATTGTTAGCCTCTCAACATCAGGTGTGCAGGAGTCATGCAGAGCCTCTGGAGCTACATCAGTCTGGTTTCTGGTCTGGCTCTGGGATAGAAACCATCTTGATCATCTAGCTGGATTTCTTTCACCGGGGAACACAAACCCGCGGTAGCCTTGGGAACCATCAGTCAGGGCAGCCATTTGGGCTGCTCAGCTTGATGGGCCATGAGAGGCCCTCTGTTATGGCAGCTCCTGTGCTTCCTGAAGGGCTGGTCCGGCAGTGACGGGTTCGGGAGCCCAGCTATGGGGAGAGCAGCGCTGCTTTGTTACCAGGGACATGGTGTCGCCTGCCACACACCCCGTGCCCAGGAGCCCTAGTTCCTTCAGAGCACAGCTGCGATCGTCACAATCCCCGGGATAAAATCGATTTCGTAGGAACAAGGTAACGTTCCGCGATAGCACAAAGCACTGAGGGGCGGCCACTTCCTGGTGGCCTGGGCGGTCAGTTCATGGAAGGCCACTTCCTGCGCAGTTCGCTCTCCTTGGGGTTGCACCCGTACGGCAGTCGAGAGGAGCGCCTGCACTTCAAAACATGCATGCACCCCACTGCTCAGAAAGCAGCATTTCACCGCTCTGAAGTCAAGGCTTTTGCACTCTGCAGAAGACCAGGCATGAGTGGATTTTCCTCTTGGGCTCCCTTTGAAGCCTCGCCCTCCTTCCCTAAGCCTTCTCCTCCTCTTGATCCAGTCAGAACAGCAGAATCCAGAAGGGGACCGGGCAGCGGAGGACGCTCAGGGTTGCCAGTCCTGCTCTCTGTTTCAGCCCCAGCATTCCATGGCTTGGAAATGCAGAGAAAGGGTCAGCCTTGAGATCTGGTGCCAGCAATGCCCCATCCATCCCCAGACCCAGGAAACAGAAGCTTGAGAAGAGGCCATCAGGCAGAGCAGACGGAAAGCAGCCCTGAGGCTCCATTGCAGCCGGAGGAGGCATCCCATGCGGCCTGCTAGCAAGGCTGCTGGGAGGGAGCAGCTGGTGGAAATGAAAAAGAAAGGCTGGGGAAACGGGGGCCTCGCGCTACTCCCCTCCCTGAGACGGGGCCACGGAGCCGAGGGCAGCAGGTCTCCTGGGTGTGTGACATCGCCCATCCGGACCCCAGTCCCCTCTCTGTGGAAGGGCTGAGGAGGGGTCTGTGGCACAGCCTGGCTGGAATGACCTCTGAGGGTGTTGGCACCTTCAGGAAAGGAGGAGTGCCATCCCAGACAGCCCTGGAGCCGTGCTCCATGCAGCTTCTGACTCCACACCTTTTGTGCCTGTACAAACATGGAACTGGCTGGGCTGGGTACTTTAGGCCGTTCATACATGCAACAGCTTTATAGGGGAACAAATTCCAGAGGCCTGGGGAAATGATGCATTTCCCATCCTCTTCGACGGCATGGGAACTGGGCCACTGCGGTGCTGGGGTCCCAGCATGGCGCAGCCCTGCACAGGTTCCCACCCGCAAGCACCGTGCCCGTGCCAAGCCGAGGCAGCATGTCACACGCTGCTCCCCCACAGGGTGGGCATGCCCAGAGCAGCGAAGCTGGGGGCAGACCGTGCCCTCGGGCTCCTTCGAGCTGCCGCCACCCACCCCATTAAGATGCCGGGCATTCCACAGGAAGGGGAGCCTGCGCATCCTTGCGCTTGCGAATGCTTGCTTGTTGGAAAAGTCTGCAAGAAAGGATACATTCTTGCCTATTATTGGGCACTGGGCTCCATTCAGTCCCATTCTTGACTGGACACATGTGCTTTCGTCTCCCCAGGCGTGGCATTTCATGGAGGCGTGTGGACGGCTTATTTGCTCCTGTCCTTTGCGGCCTTTGTGCTTGGTGGAACAGGGAAGGGAGGCCCGGATGGTGCTCTGCTTCTCAGGAACTGGAGAGGCCGCTGCTCCGTTGCCTGATTATCAGGTTTCATGTTCTCATTCCAGATTTTTTTTCTGTAAAGGCAGAGGAAGGGCAAAGACTAAAAGGCCAGGATGATGGCACTTGTGCTGATGAATGTGGCAGATGGAACAGGCCGCTTCTATTTTAAGATCGGAGGAAAAGCTGGGAGGTGATCTCTGGAGGCTGACAAAGGTCCACAAATGTCTGGACAGGTCAGACTTAAAAAAAAGACCAGCTTTCTCTCCACTCTCCATTCGTCCACAGGGCAGACCTTGAGGGCTGAGTCCGGTGCATCTCCACACATCTAATGGTCTTCCTTTCAATCGACAGGCAGGAGATGGCTGAGCTTCGCCGAAGCCGGCAGGGCAGGGCAGGGCAGGACAGCCTTCTGTGCCCGTGTGCCGCAAGCCCATCCAAAGCTCCCCAGGCCTGCTCATAATTACAGAAACCACTACCGTCAAATGATCAGCTTGGCGTTTCACTGGGTTTCACTCTTGGGCTTTGCTCGTGATTCTGAGGCAGTTGTACATCTACAGAGAATGCAAGTCTTAAGATATCAAGAATACTGTCATGGGGTTTGGATGACTGCATGAGCTGCCTAGGATCCCACACAGCCTGTTGTCCTGGATTGCAAAACGGTCTTGGGCCCCTCCCAACCCAAGTTCTCGATTCTTAAGATTTCTGTCAATAGAGAAAGCTGTGGCAGGACCTCCTGCACGCTGGGAAAGGACAGCGCTGATGACCTGTCATAGATTGGCAATCTGTTTCCAGGTCAAAGAAGGCATGTTTCTTCCCTTGCAGTGGGACAGGCAGCAGAGGCGCATGTGTGGAGCAAGAAGTCAGACCGTGCTGGAACGGGGTCTGAAAGGATGGCAAAGCCCACCGTGCCGTCTGCAGAAAAGGCTTCTGATGCTCTGGGTTCCTCCAGAAACCCAATGGGGAGTAAGACTCTGTGCAGGCGTTAATGCCGTGGGTCCCATTTGATGCTCAGCCTTTTCCCTGGGAAGAGCCTGGCTTTAGAAGGAGTTGAGCCCCAAGAGGGCGCTGGGGCGCCTGAAACGGTCACCGCCTGGAAGTGGGGAGCATGCAAGTAGTGATATGCGCTATCATGCGCGGGCCCCAAAAACGCTGGCCGATGTGCCTGGCTGGGGGTAGGAGCTGCCTTGCCCTCACAGCCGGCACATGGTTAGATGCACACTGTCTGCAGAGCGGCCACACTCTGTGGCAGCCAGTTGCCAAGGCTATGATGCGCTTTTGATGGATGGTGTGGCAGCCCAAATTGCCACATTGATAATATCCAGAAAGATCAAATGCCCGGAATGTCAGATTCAAGGAGGAAGAGCTCCTGTGCATGTTTTCTGGAGTTGGCCAAGGTCCCACCATCTTGAGGAGAGAAACCACTGTTCCTCAGCGTGTGATCTACCGCACCCGGCGTCCCTTTCGCACGTCCTGGCCAGGGTGGATGGCCGACCCCAGTCCAAAGGCAGGGCGGGCTGCGGATCACGGGCAATGCTTTCGAGAAGCACCCACCCACTGCTGCCCTGGAGCGGAGCGTTCCTGGCCGTCGGTCCAGCCCTCGCAGCCGCTCGTTCGCCTCGCTGGGTGGGCCGCGCATCTGCAGAAATGCCTGGCCAAAGTCCTTCTCCCATGACTCTCCCTGCTGTGTCTTAACAGAACCAGCTGCACTGTGGGCCTTGGCTGGAGATCGCACGGGGGGAACCTGCAGCCCTCTGGATGCGGCTGGGCTTCCACCTGGCCCTCTCTGACCACGTGCCCGGGCAGCGGGGGCCCTTGTGCTCTGGCACCAAACTGACCTGGGGACCACAGGCCCCCACACCGGCAGGAGGCCGTGGCTCCCATGCATGGAGGCTGGTGGTGTGCGGCCATGTGCCGCGATTTGTGGACTTCTTGCGACCCGGGCGGCACTTCTGTCCCGGCGGCAGCAGCAGGGTGTGTCCAGAGAGGGAAGCTTCCGTCTGGGCCGAACTAGGCTTGGGGCGGCGGTGACGGGGAGTCCTGGCAGAGCTTTGTCTGGGCCTCCTGTCCGCGGAAGCACAGGCGTATTTTATTTAATCGTGTTACTCAGTAAGGTTTAGTTTCAGTTATTGTTATTAGATTAAATGTATTGTTTTTCTTAGTGGAAAAAATGAAATGAAGCTCAAAGAAATGTAGAAGAAAAAGAAAAAAGGAAAGCACAGGTGTAAAACTGGTCTCAGTAGAGCAAGCGTTCTGGGTGTGGGGAGCATCGCCTCAAGTAGCTGTTGGGGTGCCGTGGGGCCAGGCGGCGCGTGCGGAGACTTTGCCCGGACACGAGGCATCCTTTGCAAGGCTGCAGTGGTTCTGAGCAGCACCGTGCGCACAAGTCTCCACCGTCCCTCCTAGAAGCCGCCCTGACTCTGCAATGTGGGAGTCGGGGAACACGCTCGCTTGGCAGAGAGCTGCCTCATTGCACTCAGTGGGACTGGCTTCTGAGCAGACGTGTGCAGAGTCGCAGTATTTATTATTAGTGATTATATTTTGATATCCCACCTTTTTTCCTTCTGAGTAACTCAAGGTGACTCACACAGTTCTCTGACTCCTCTCAATCTTATCTTCGCAACAGCCCTGTGAGGTAGGTTGCACTGAGAGTCCGTGCCTCGCTCAGAGTCACCCGGCCGGCTCCGTGGCTGGGTGGGGGCTCGAACCCGGGTCGCCTGAGTCCCAGACCTGCACACACCACCACCATACCACGTGGCCCACGAAGCCTGGCGGTGCCATCATGAAAGTGCTGCTGGCCTGCCCCTTTGGAGTGGAGGGACGGGTGCCCTGCCCTGCCTGTCTCGCAACTCTGCTTCTGCTGTCCCTCCCCAGATCCGCAAGAGGAGCAAGGCGTGCCGCGGGGGCCTGTGGGAGAACGACATGCTCCTGTCCGTCAACGGGAAGCCCTGCACGGGCCTCTCACACGCGGCCGCCATGCAGCTCATCGACGCGGCCAGTGGCACCCTCAGCATCGTGGTCAGAAGGTAACATGTGCAGCCGCGCTCGCTCTCGCTCTCGCTCTCGCTCTCGCTCTCGCTCTCTCTCTCTGTCCCCCGGGCTGGCTGGAAATCGTGGGGCCACCCCGGCAGGTCCTGGAGCATGGCTGGAGAAGCCCCCAGGAAGGGGGGCCGGAGCAGGCGTGGCAACGTGCTTGCCGCCCCTCGGCGAAGGGGGGCTGCAGGGCTGGCCGAGTGCCAGAAAGGGGGCTCTGGCGTGCGCAGGAGGGAGCGGACGATGGATGTTGGGCCATGTGGACAGGGATCTCCAGGGGTGGGGCAATAAGCAGCAGCGCGTGCTTTTGCGGGGTGGGAGGCCGAGAGAGGCCTGGCATGTTTCTGCCAGACCGGGCCGTGTGCTGGGGGCTCCTGGCCAAAGGCATGGAGAGGGGGTGGGATTCCGCGACACGGGAGGGAGGGCTGGAGCGCCAGCCGGGACTCGTTTAGGCCAAATAGGTCGGTGGCTGGAAGGCATTTCCCTCACTGGGCACCTTCCACGGGCTGGCACTGTGTGCTCGTCAGCGGCAGCATCCTGACATCACGCAAGCCCCTGCCAGAGAGCCCTGCGGCAGGAGCCACACTCTCATGGGGCCGCAGCAAAAGTTCTGGCTGGACACCTGCTTTGTGAAAAGGGCTGTCAAGGCTCTGGAAGTGTAGCATTAAGCAGGCGCTATTTGCAGCGGAGATGAATAAAGGCCAAATATAGCGTGTGCCTTTCACTCACTGAGCTTCTTTCTCACATGCAGTGGGCAGAGCAAGTTCTGGCCTGAGCCTCTGTAGGGACGACAGAAAGCCGGTGACACATTTCAGCAGCATTTGGCAGAGTCACGGTGGCCCCGAGCACCTTGCGCAGAGCAGTGCTCAGCTGTCCTGGTCATTCTGGAAGCTGCAGAAGCAAAAACATGTGCTTTCCCCCCCGAATCGTAGGGATGCCAGCTGAAATGCCACACAGCAGTTCACACCTTGTCATGGTTGAGGGCAGCCTTGAGCAGAGACCTGTGAATGACCGGCAACCAGAGTTTTACTATTTTGTCCTCAACCTGCGGGTGGATATGTGTGCACACTTGCTGGCTGCATCCTGACCATCAACGCAAAACAAATTAGAACTCAGAGTTTGCCAGAGCACAAAAGCTTCCTTTACATCACGAAAACGACTAGCTATTTTGGTGCCTAAAGATACCGATGGCAAGAGATATGCTGGAGCAAATGCGCAAGAGCCTTGGACCCGGCCCAGCGGCACATAGCTCTGCCCATGCGTGATACTGCACCAGCTGCGCTCGCGGCCTCGGTGCCATGACAGATGGCTGAGGGGCGGCTTCTGGCACGGCGGATGCTGAAAGCCCCTCGGGCCGAGACAGCACCCGAAGCCCAGCTGAAGGCCCTCCGCACTGGCACGGGCTGCGGGCGGGCGCTGGGTGACAGTGGGCCCTCCGGGAAGCCAGCCAGGTTGGTGGCCCTCCCTGGCCCTAGAAGATCCTAACAGCTTCAGGCCAGCAGCCAACTCCCCCCCCCCCCCAAGGGGCAAGGTGCTCGAGCGGGCACCCTTGCCCGAGACGGGCGGCCTGGAGCCATTTCGGTCCGGGTGCAGGCGCCCGTGTGAAACCGGGGAGCGGGGCGGCCAGGCTTGCAGTGGGCAGGCGGCAGCGCCTGGATGGCACGGTGCTCTGTTCCTGCCTTGCGTCCTCAGCAGGCGAGGCTGTGCGTGTGCGGAGCGGCTCCCGGCTGCATTGCTGGCCCGGACGAGGGCCGCCACGTGGCAGCTCGGTCCACCAAGGCTGAAATGCTGCCAGTGGGCGCTTCGCCCAGCCGGTGGAGGGAGCCCTGCTGCTCCTGGACAGGGCGCACGCCCCCTCAGGGACAGGGCCTCGGCTGGGTGGCCTGTGCAGCGCAAGGTGTCCCCCAGCAGCTCCTGCAGGTGGCTCGGCTGCACCCCCCTCTGGACAGGGTAGCAGTGCCTGTGGCTTTTATTTCTTCAGCGGTGTTGCACGTGTTGCCTCTGTGTGTGGCTGCAGGTGCAGGTGCCGCAAACGCCGCCGCTGCATTGAAGAAAGGGGCCAGGAGGCCCTGCAGGGAAGCCTCGTCTCGGCCCACGGGCACTGGCGGCCTATGTGCTTCTCAGCCACTCGGGCGCGATGCCTCTCTGCCAGTTCGCCCGGGCACGGCTGTCCGCACCCGCGTGCTTCCTCTGCGGCAGTGGCCTCTGGTCGCGGGGCGATTCCTGCTGCCCCCCAGCCCCCACCGCCCCGAGCCGCCCACCCTCTGCTTCCCGGCAGCCCCTGCCCTCTCCCCGCCGCATCACTCACCTCCCTCCACCAGCTGGCTCAGCAGGCCAGCGGTTTGCACACTTAAGTGCCGTACACGGGAACTGGATAATGAGGCTTGGTTCTTGTGTTGCTAGTCTGTCTATCCTTATTATCGTGCCGATGATGAATTTTTAGTAGAGGGCCATTTGCACCAGAGAGCTCTAGCTACTGGGTGGTATAGAAATTGAGTTGAATTGATGATGAGGCCCCAGGCCAAAAATAAATAAATCGCTGTTCATTCTGCCACCTGAGAACAGGCAGCATGAGCAGACCCGTCCCCAGGCTGGCTGTCTTCACCGATGCTCTTCTGATTGCCCTGCGGGGGGGGGGGGGGGGCGGGGGGGGGCAGGGCAGCTTGCATCTTAGCTGGCTATTGTCGGCCACCAGACTTGCTCCCGGCTCCTTGCAAGCGGAGACGTGCAGCCCCAGGCTGTGGACCGCACGGCTTTGGTTGGCAGGGACCAAACTTGTGCTGGTTCCGGTGCTCCGAACAGGCCAGGAAAACCCTTTGGCTCGTTCTCTTTTTGTGCCCGTTCTCTGCTCAACGCTTGCATTTCATCCTTTTTCTCTTTTTGGCCTTTTACCGGTCACTGCTCCGGAATCGGTGTACGAGAAGCACGTCCCCGGCCCTGCTAACAATGATCCAACCTTCTTTCCCACAGGGCAGCGAGCGGCGGCCCATCTGGTGCGAGAGCCCAGCGTTCCCCTTCCCCCAGGCAGCCTTTCCTGGGCAGCCGGGCCCCCCCGGTGCGCAGTCCCGAACCTGCAGCCCCCCCTTCCACCCAGGATGCCGAGCAGCCGCCCCAGCGCCAGCCCCACCTGGAGAACCTCACCTCCCCTCCTGACAGCGAGGCGTACTACGCCGAAACCGACAGCGACGCCGACAATGTCGCCCAGGAGAAGCAGCGCAGGGCCCGCAAGAAGAGCCCCCGCTCCCCCCCGGGTGGGCTGAACAATCGAGCCGGTGAGCCGCCGGACGAGGTGTCCCTCTCGGAGATGAGCGGGTACGACAGCACCCCCGAGGCCCCGGCACCGGCCGGAGACGGAGGAGAGGGCCCCGGTGGGGTGGCCAAGCGGGAGATCATGTGCCAGCCGGGCAGCCGCACAGACACCCCCTTCTCCGAGAGTGAGGCGCTGCTGCAGCCCCCCGAGCCCGAGGACCGGGAGCCCTCCCCAGAGGCCCTGCTCCTGCCGCACGCCACCCGGGCCATCCGGGCAGAGAGGCACCTGATCCCCATGGTCGGGCCTGTGGAGCACCCCGTGGACGAAGACCTCACCACCAGCTATGCGGAGAAAGCCAAGCAAGCCAGTAAGAGCCCGCTTCCCCTTCCCCAGTCCGAGTGGGTGGGGCTTGTGGATTTCCACGCGCAGAGCGCTAAAGGGGCCACTCAGCTCTGGCTCTGATTCTGCCTCTTCGCTAGCAGGCAAGTCGTGAGGTGCTCAGCCTGGAGCATAACCTTCCACGCTGTGTTTGGGGTGCGAGAAGAAGAGGCATTACAGAGAAAGTAGCACGATGCTCAAGGGCTGAGAAATAATTCGGGGGCGTTTCAGAAAAGCGGAAATGTGGTTTACTTGCATTGGCGTTACGTGTGTGACCCGCGCACCTTTCCCCGGGGCTCAAGGGTCGGGTGGGCAGGTGCCTTCCTTTGGGACGCGTTCCGCCCCAGCCACCACCCCAGGAACGCTGGGGCCTGCAGTGCCGCTCCTGGGCAAGTGCTTCAAGCGCACTCCGGGGCTCCGGTGAGCCAAAGCGGAGCCACCACATGCGCAGCGAGAACAGCATGCCCACTGGCCGGCCAGGAGGAGGCGGCGCCCCGCTTAGGCGGCATTCTGCTCCGGCTGCGGGTCCGCAGCTCCCCCCCCTTCGGAGCAGCCCTGCTCGGGTGCCGTGGCCGCCCGGTGTCCCGGCTCTGCGTTGAGTGACCTGAGCCGTGGGCGGCCCTGGCAGCCTGCAGCCGCCTGCACATGCCCCCCGCTGCTCGCGGCCCTCCGTGCCCGGAGGCAGCTGTCCCCGCTGGCAGGAGATCACAGCGGAGGCTTAGCGGGGGGCTGCGCGCACCAGGCACCAGAGTTCGGCTCCGACGGCAGCACGGCAAGAGGGCCACCTCATGTGCGTGGGACAGGCCTGCTGCCCCTGCTCCCGGCCCCGTTCCCGCTGCCTCGGCCCCTTAGCCCAGTGGCTCAGCCCTGGGCAGCCCGCGGTGTGGGCTGCGCTCCCTCGGGCCAGCTGCCATCCCGCGGCTCTGGCACTGATCTCTGTGGGGGGGGCATGGTGAGCGGGGGGAGGAGCTGCCCCACTGAGCCTGTTTGCCTGGGACCGCCAAACCCAGAGCCCACCCTGCGCTAACGCTCTGTTTTGCATCGCTGCCGCCTCTGCTCGTCCGGGTGGCCCCCGCCGTCTTTCCTCTCGGTCTCTTCCACTCTCCTCGGGACAGCCGATCTTGGCCAGCCCGGGCAGCATCGTTTCAGCCTGAAGGGTGCTTTCCACTTGAAACATGGGCACAGAAGCGATCGCCTGGCTGGCCAAAGAGTGCCAGTGGCTCGGTCCTGAGGGGACGGCATCACCGTGCCCTGAGAGTCGTCCCGGCTCTTCCTGGCCGTGATGAGGACGACAGCAAAGCGCTGCTGGGAACGTGCCTCGGTGGCCAGCTGGCTCCCTCCTTTGACAGCATGTACAGGGCCGAGCACATTGGAAGAAGGTTCTGCTTGAGGGGCGGGGGGAGGCAACTTGAGAGGCTACACAAAAGCAGAAAATGCCACCAGTGTTGCGCACGTCACATGGCCCTGACTTTCCGTTTTTCTGCCACCACCTTAGCCGGTGCCGTCGGGACCCCCTGCGTGCCTCACCTGGCTTGGCAGAGCCTCGGCCGCCTGCCTCCTGCGCTCTCGGAACAATGTGTTTCGGGGCTGAAATGAGGGCAGCCTGCCAGAGATGCCAGCCCCCTTAGAGCGCGCCTATTTTGCTCTCCTGAGTAATGCGCGGACGGACGAGAGGCGAGTGCTGAGCAAACCAGCTGCTCTCCTCCATCTGAGCGTCCTCGCGGTGGCTGAGCCATGCCTTGCATCACAGCTCATTTTCACAGGCAGCGTCAGTCTGGTTGGAAGGAAAGTCAGATTTTCTGCGCTGAGCAGTTTTTAGGGTGCCATAACCGAAGTATTCACGGCTGTGGAGATAATCAGAGAGAGGAGTTGACGCAAGCGCTAGTGAATCCCGGCGCTGCTTCAGATGTGACACGACGTCTGCAGGCAGCAGCTGCACGTGGGAACGAGCCTCTGAGACTGATCAATAAGTAAAAATACCTGTAGGCACGGTCCGCACTCACAGTCACACTCATCCGCCTGGGGCGGCCAGGGCCAGTCCTGCGTTCTCGGGCCACGTGCAGATGCGTGCGCAAGAAGCACACAGCGGGAGCTGTGGAAGCCTGCCTGAGCGATGGCCGGGCACCCCAGAGCACCTCCACAGCTCCCACTCCAGATCTTGTCTCCGGATGCAGAGACGCATTTTGAGTTGACGCAAAAGACCCAGCTGCTCCGGGCCGGCGGAGTTCACGGAGTGGGCAAAGCCCCCCGCACAGGGCTTTGCTGGGCCTTCCCGCAACACCACCGTCCTCCGGGGCTTTTCCCCAGCTGTCCAGCCAGTTCTGTGGCCTTTTCTAGAGGAGGAGAGCTGGGTGTCGCCGTGACTTCCTGCAGAAGGCGTGTGTGCTCTCGCAGCTGCGGCGACGCAGACTCCCGCCTGGACTGCGGTGTGTTCCGGGGTCCGGGTGGGGAGCCCAGGCGTCACGAGGGATGGGTTGCCTCCAGCAACCTGCCACTGGCCCCTCCACACCCATTGCAAGGCGGTGGGGGGGGTGAGGGGCCGCCCGCATAACTGCTTCCCAGGGCTCCATGGGGATAAGGATCCGGGCTGGGAACGGGCTCACAGTTTGGCGGGGATTGCAGCCCCGCTCCTGCCGGCACTGCCTCCGTGGGAAACCGGTGCGTGCAGAGGAAGGCCCCGCACGGTACTCTGCCGCAAGTGGAGGACCGGCACGTCCCGCCAGCACCTTGCCCGGCCTTCCAGGCGCCCCGACCGGCAGGCAGCGGCCAGCCCTGCTGAAACGGGGGCCAAGCAGCGCCGGGACACGGGCCTGGGTCGGAGCCCGCCTTGCCCGGCCGCCCCTGCGCCCGCTGCGCCCGCTCTGGCGCGCCCTTCCGCACGCCGCTTCGCCTGGACCCGAGGCCGGCCGCTTGGGCCTCCTCGTGCCGCCAGAAGCCGCCCCGCGCCGCCGCCCGCCTCCCCTGCGCCGCCGCCGGGGCCCCTCTTGCGCCGGCCTCCGGCTGGTTCCGCGAGCGCCGGGCCATCCGCCGCGCGATCTGGAGCAAAAGCCGCAGAACGTAGGGCGCCAGCCTCGGGCTGACCCACAGCTGGGCTGGACCAAGCGGCGGCACCGTCCGGGACGGGAGCTGCGCGCGAGTGCCCGCTCCCAGGGCTCGTGGGTCCCCGGCGCGATGGGGCAGCGCTGCACGGCGTGGGGCGAGAGGCCCAGGCGCGCTTCCGCTCCGCTCCGGACGGGCTGGGGTTATGGGGAGGGCGCAGACGGCGGTGGGGTCCGTGCGTGTGCCGGCTGCGCGTAGGATCACGGAACAGGGACCTTGGCAGGGCCAGAAGGCCCCCCCCCCCCCCGGTGGTGCAGGACTCCAAGTCACACCATCCCTCTCAGATGGCTCTCCAGTCTTCCTGAGTGTCTCCAGCACGGAGAGCCCCCACCGCTCCAGGCAGCTGGTCCCACTGCCCATTGCTCTTGCCAGCGAGGAAGCATCTCCCGACATCCAGCCAGACCCTGGGTTCATGGGCTCATAGACTGGTAGAGTTGGAAGGGGCAAGGCGGCCGTCGGGTCCAAGCCCCTGCCAGTGCAGGGCTTGCAGCTGCACCGTTCCGTTTAGGTGGCATGGGGCTGCCCTTGAGAACAGACCGGATACTTCAGTCGGTACAAAGTAGAGCAGGTGGCAAGAGCTGGCAGACACGGTCACACAGAGCCAGTCCTTTGCCACCCTCACTGGTTGCTGATGGGTCTGGGCCTCATCTAAGGTGTTTGTTTTGACAGATTAAGCTCTAAACAGGTGAGGGTCCGGACATCTGAAGGACTGTCTCCTTCCATGTCCCCTTGCCCACACCCTAAGAACATCCGCTGAGGGAGGGGCCTTTCCAGTGGTGGCACCCCGCTTGTGCAGGCCTGCTCTCCAGAGAGGTACGCATGGTGCCAACCCTTCGTTCATTGCGGTTCCGGGCTAAAACCTTTTTATTTACCCAGTATTTTAATGGTAAGATGATTTTACTGTATGTTTTATATACTGTATGTTGCATTCCAAGTGATGTTGAGGGTTTTATTGCTGCTTTCCTGCCCTTACATAAGCCATCTGGCGATCCTACATGGATTTGGGATGGCATATAAATATTTTAATTAAATGAATGAATGAATGAATGAATGAATGAATGAATAAATAATAGGAGATCCTGGGGGTGCCAGAGGCTGCTTGGCCGAGGAAGCTGAAGCTGGGTTTTCCTTGCAGGCGGGAGAGGGCTTCCTGGGCCAGTTGGCCACAGGGTGCATCCAAGGTGCCGCATTCCTAGAAAGGTATGGAGGGCTGGCAGCAGCCTCTTCTGCTCACCACCTTCCCATGAGGTCCCCCCTTCCTTCAGCCACTTCTCTCTCCGTGGAAGATTCATTACGAATGAAAAGATGCACGGGCTGCTTGCAGCCGTCTGATTAACGGTGCTGGGGGCTTCTGCCAGCCTGGAGCCACCCAAGAGGAACGTGTCGGTGCCAGAAGGCACCCCGGGGCATCTAGGGCCAGGCGGAATGTGCTCTGTAACACACCTGCCTTTGAGCAGACTGGAAATACTTTGGAGTCCAAAGGCACCTTCATAATAAATTACAGGCTAAAACAAAGCAAGGAAACGTGGAGCACATACGAGAGCGTGCAGCTGCTCTTCATCTCTGACTGCGGTCGTGTGGCTTTCCACGAACCGTGACATCAGCCTGGAAAACTTGCTTTGGCTGCCAGTGCTCCCTCGGCTTCGACTTATTCTTGCCACAGAGCACCAGTTGCTCTTTACAGCTAATAGGTAAGGCTGTGAACAGGGACCAACTCTAGGACGCGACGCGCTCAGCATGACGCACTTGTAGCCCAGGTCGTTTCAGTGGCGATGGCGTGAGCAATCTCCCTGCGAGGCACCCTGCGAGGCACCCGAGCCTTGATCCGGCTGGACTGTGCTCGCGCTGGGCGTGAGCGTGGCACCGTGCTTCTCCAAAGCAGCCCGCACAGTGCTGTTTTGCGTGGCAGGGCGCCACTGCCTTTCCGTTCAACTTCGGGCGTATCCTACTCACAGAAATCTCCCGAATGGATTGAGCCAGGGCAGAGGCTAAGCACTTGTCTAGGCAGGGCTCTTATTTTGCACTTCTTTTATTTGTCTGTCGGTCTCTTCCCTTTTTATGCCACCCAAGAGCTGAGGCACTGCCTCTTCGGCACCCACTTTCCCTGTTTCTTTTTGGAATGGTGGCGGTTTTTGCAATTCCAGACTCCCGCGGCCGCCTTCCACCCGCGCAGCCGTGGCCTTCCGCGTCGCTCACTGAGTGCTGGGGGGAGTGAGAGCACTGCCTGATCTTAGTTTCATCTTCACCTGGCCATTTCTGGTCCAGTATTCTTTTGAGCATCTGCTGCAGGAAGGCATGGAGATGGGGTAGAGCTATCCTGGACAGAATAGGGTTGATTCCCTTTACCAGACAGTACCTACCCGTGAAAAGATCATGTCACGAAATGCACCGAAAGACAGGAGAGGAAAACCAAACATGTAGAGATCCAGTGTTAATCCTGCCCAGATTCCAGAACCAGAATTAGCAGCTGCAAAGTCTTGACTCCAAAGTCTGCGGCAACCCCAAGACTTCTGTCCCGTGTCCACACAGACACGAACTCCTGCATTCACCTCATCACAAAGGAGCAGCCTGCTTCAGCCTTCCTCAGGCACCGTGGCTTAGGCAGAAATGCCCACCGGAATCGCGGGTGGTCACAATTTAGCGCAGACTGCAAGTGGCGCAGCCGCCGAGCTGGCTTGTGGGAGCCTGGGCGGTGTTGCCACATCTCCGCCTGGTGTGCGAATGCCCCCCTCCCCCCGTCACTAACCTGTTCTGCAGAGGTTTCTTGCTGCTCACATTCAGTGGGGAAGGGATGGTTCCTCACACCTGGCTGGCTCCCCTTTGCAGGCACAAAGATGCAGTGCAGGTGCGCGGCTGGGTCTGAAGACCCCAGTCGCTTCTGGAAGGTGTGGGGGACGTGAGGCAGCTTGCAGCCCCTGCAGTGCAAGGATTATAAGCTGCCCATGGTGTGTCCTGCATTCATGTGGGGGCAATTTTGGTGTGCATTTAATAAATCGAGCCTTCGTGCTCTGGATGGCTGCGACATGCATTACGGGCATGCTGTCACTTCAGACTGCGCTGCGAGGCAGAAAGATCCGGTGAATCCATGACGCTCGTCTGGGAGGGGCAAGTGACCTGCTGAAGCACTTGGGTGCAGTAACCATTGTTGCGAAGCCCCAGTGAATCCCACGAGGGAGTAGCGCAGCCCTCCGCTCTCCTGTTCTGATTCTGGCCCTTGTGCTGCTCGAGCGACGCGATCCGAGAAGCAAGAGCTGCCTCGGGGCACCTGGTTGCTTGGCTGGTGAATAAAAGCCCCATAACTTCCCTGCCAGGGGCCCGTCCTGGGTGGCTTCGCGTGATTGCACCAAATCTCGCTCACTCCTTCGACAAGGTTTCCTGCCCAGCTGCAGCTCTGGGGAGAGCGAGCGGCGGCCCTCCCGGCATGCAGGGAAGCAGCGGCTCCTCGGCAACAGGGCGAGGGCCCAGCACGTCGCTTGCCACTGTGGCCACTGGCCGATGATCTGAGGCTGTGGAAATGGAGCCCCATGAAGGGAAATGCTCTTGGTAACTCTGGTGGGCTTATTCCGAGAGATGGATCTAGATGGGGCAGGAGTAGCCAAGTCTGCATATCCACATGATGTCAGCTCCATTCATGGCGTGTGTGTGTGTGTAAGGGCAGCATCAAAGTATGTGCACAGGTGAGGAGAGCGGATGCTTCTCCATCCATCGCCGCCTTGCACTGCCGCCCTGGGGGCCTGAAGCACTTCACTCCGGCTGTCACGGCTCCGACACGGGATCCAGGCCGCGACAGAAGGTTTGCCCCAGCAGAGCTTTGCAAGGGCAGGTGGGGGAGGCAGAGCCCGGCCCGGCTCCACCGCATGCAGGGCTGGCTGCCCAGGCAGCGCCCCTCCTCTGCCCGAGCGCAGGTGCTCACAGGAGAAGCATCGGGGCAGAGAGGAGGACGCTGGCTGCGCCTTCTGCTGCATCAGCCGGGGGGCCTCGTGGATGAGCCGTGCACCTCTGAAAGCGAAGCTGGGGCTGCCCTCGCAAGGGGAGGGATCAGGGAAACGGGCATTGCCACGAAATCGCACTGCGCGTTGCACAGAACCCCGCCATATTACTCCTGCGCATAACTGTGGTTCCATTGGTGGGGTGGGATGAGCCACCTTATTTTAAGCCGCAGCTCTGGGAGGGGGCAGGCAGTGGAGCAAGCGCCCGACAGCTGACAGTGTCCATCACCCTCCTCAGTGATGACATGTGGGGGTAAAAATAGAGCGAGTGACCTCATGGCTTTCAGCAGCAACACCAGAGAGACAAAAGAGAGGCTTTAAAAGGCCAGTGGAGTTGCAACCGGAGGGCCTTGGCCGTCTTGGGATTTTGGTTCTACTCCAGTCCTCCCTCCCTCCCTCCCTCTCTCTCTCGCTCTCTCTCTCTCTATGGAGTGCTGTGAGTTAAACGGGGTATGTGACATGCCTGTCTCTCCAGGACTGGATGCTGCTTTCGAGAGCATGGACCAACCATATGCAGGTACCCATTTCCTTCCTGTTCCAAACCTTAGTCAGCTTCCTCCCAGAAAGTTCCCCCTTTCCATCAGCTTATAGGGTTTTGCTTTGTTTTTGAATGACCTGCAGGCAGGGGAGGGTTAGGGTTAGGGTGAGAAAAAGAGAAAACGCAAGAGAAAATGTGGCTGCTTAGCTTTTGGATAGTAGGAAGTGGGCTGAGAGCCAACCATGGACATTGGAAGACCCTTTCTGGGCTTCTCCACACTGTGCAGCGCCTGGCTGCTCAAGGAGTCCATCCTTTTAGAAGTGACAGTTGAAATTATCAGTGGTAGATTCAGCAGATACAGGAGAAATTACATCCACAAAAATTCAGAATTAACGAAGGACTTCACTGCTACAGAATGTGCTTTGGGCCCTCTAAGAGGGAAGTGGGCCCCGTTGTGGAGGCCCGGCTGAGCGGCAGCATCCCCCGGGACGACGAAGGGGGTCCCTCCCCTTCTAGGGACTCCTGGCCACCAAGTGCCAGTGGGCTGGGGGGACCTGGGGAGGCCTGCTGCCCCCCACCCCACAGGCTGCTGTGAGGCTTCCTGGAGGCAGGATAGTGGGCCACGTGCTTCCGTGGTCGGGCTTGCGTAGTTCCGAAAAGCAGGCTTTGGGTTTGTCAGAATTTTGGCTGTTCTCTCTCCTCTCCACAGTGACGATTGCGCTCACTGTTATTCCTGTTGCCCGAGTATGACAGCAGCGAGCAGAGGGCAGGCTGTTCTTTAATTTCTTATGCTGGAGCATGGCCGACAATTTTCTTGGGAGTCACAAGCCTTGGGCAGCTGCAACTTCAGCCAGAACTTTCCCGCCTTAGCTGAATCCTTCCTGTTTAAACTGCCAGGGCCTGCCGCATTTTGGGCAGTGCCGCACCCCTTCCAGTCCCTGCAATCAGATGGCAGGCAGAATATCAGTGCCCGAATGTAAGCGGTGAGCCCCGCCAGCCCGCACACCGACACACGTGAGGCTCAGCCGGCGCTAGGGAGTTCCTCAGTATCGCTACTTTGCTTCGCGTCCGTCCCAGTGCCGTCTGCCCCTCCTGTCTGACCCTCACCAGGAGGGGAGCCGACAGCATCCAAGCAGATGTATTTAGGTGGAGTGGGGGAAGCCCACAGGCCCTCGGCCCTTCTTCAGGCTGTGGGGAGACCTTTTGCACGCTGGACCAAACCTCTGGGTGCTCCTGTGGTTTGGGCCTGTGATTCTGATGCGTCAGTCTGGGAGCGGGCTGGTCCAGGGGCCCTCCGTGGAGGGGGAGCCAGGCCACCGTGCTTTTCCAGGCATCTGAGGAGAAGCGCAGAGTGCACCAAGGCTGTTTTCGGCGGTGCACTAAAAATGTGTTTGAAGCTCACGCTTTTTATGTAATGTACGGCATCTTTTCACGGAGAAGGGAAGTGAGAAAAGAAACTGAAAGTGCATGGCAGTGAAAGCAGGCTGTATAGTTTGATACGAACTGGTTTAAAAGCATCCTGAGGGCTTTTGGCTAGCCGAACGGCCTATGAAAGCCCTAAATAGAAAGACAGACAGACAAAAAGCCAATGTATGTCCCAAAGCGATCTTGATGCACTGCTCGAAACTCCAGCACCCACTGGAATCATGACCGTTGTGTTTATTGTAAGCGATTGCCATCCTCAGGACGGGTCCGCAAGGTCTAGCAACTAATTCACCTTGGCTGCACGATTTTCTCCTCAAGGGCCCCCAGGCGCACCTTCCCTGCCGCCCACCCTCTCCGGGCGTGCGAGGGCCCAGCACGCTCAGCCGGGCAGCGCATGCAGCAGAATGACCTGGACCGGGGCGTCTCCAGGGGCCCACTGCGGGAGTGTCCCTTCCATTTTTAGAAAAGGTGCCCCATCGGCCGAGGGAAAGCCAGCCTGGCCTTGTGCAGCAGGGGCCGATTTCCCCCCGTTGTGGGGAGCTTTCGCGCTCTGCATGTGGACGGGCCCCATCCCATGAAGCTGTCGTGCGGCCACCCCAGGGGCGGAGGTGGCCAGCGCGGGTGTTTTCAAGGGCTACTGCTGCCCGACTCGCCCACGGAGGCACCCAGGGCCCAGACGCTCCTTTTCTCTGCTTGCCCGGTACAGCGGGGGGGGGGGCGGGGGAGAGGGCGGCCAGGAAGGCTCCCGGGCGGGCAGAGGCGCTTCTGCCCGGGCGCGGGAGCGACGGATCCGGCCCCGGGAGCGACGGATCCGGCCCCGCGGCCCGTCCCGCTCCCGCCCCCGACGCCTCTCGCCTTGTTCCCGCAGAGCTGCACCGCGGCGAGAGCGTGCAGGAGAAGAGCGTGAAGGAGGCCAAGACGCGCTGCCGGACCATCGCCTCGCTGCTCACGGACGCGCCCAACCCGCACTCCAAGGGCGTCCTCATGTTCAAGAAGCGCCGGCAGCGCGCCAAGAAGTACACGCTGGTCAGCTTCGGCAGCGTGGACGAGGAGCGCGCCGGCGACGAGGAGGACGGCGTGCTGCCCACCAGCGAGTCCGAGTTCGACGAGGAGGGCTTCTCGGACGCGCGCAGCCTCTCCAACCACGCCGACTGGGACAGCGCCTACCTGGCCGTGGAGACGTCGCGCCAGCGCCCCGCCGCCGAGCCGCAGCCGCCGCCGGGCCTCAGCGACGCCTCCGGCCGCGGCGCCCAGCTCTTCGAGCGGCAGAGGCTGAAGGCCGGCCGGCCCGCCGGCGCGGACGCGGACGCGGATGCGG
>NW_025335317.1:382406-392620 GCF_004798865.1 Varanus komodoensis
GAGAGGCGGCGAGAGCCCGGGCGCGCAGTGGTCCGCCGCGCCTCCCCTCTCCCCGGGGCCCGCCGCGCCTCCTGCCGCCCCGCCGGGCGCGCCGCTCAGCGGCCCGGCCACCGCCGCCGTCTCGCTGCACATCCCGGCGCCGCCGGCGGGGCAGGCCCGGCCGGCCCCCGGGCAGGCCAGGACCTCCACTGCCTGCATCTACCTGTCCACCCCCTCGAGGCCTGCGGTAGGGGCAGGGGCCGCCGGCCCTGCGCCCCCCAGGGAGGCCCCCGCCCCCACCTCCCCTGCGCACACCAGCCCGGCACCTCAGCCGCCGCCGTGGCCGGCGCAGCTGCCCCCCACCACGGCCCCCACAGCGCCTTGGCCTGCCGCCGAGCCCTGCGCCTCCAGGGAGCAGCGGGTGGCGCTCCCTGCGCCCAGGACGGGCATCTTGCTGGAGGCTCGCCGGCGCAGCAGCCACAAGCCCATGTTCAAGTCTGCGGAGGAGAAGAAGAAGCACTCGCCGAACCCGGAGCTGCTCTCCCTGGTGCAGAACCTAGACGAGAAGCCCAAGGGGGAGCCCCACGGGGCCGGCTTCGAATCTGGGCCCGAGGAGGACCTCCTGAGCCTGGGGGCCGAGGCCTGCAACTTCATGCAGGGCTCAGCCCGGAGGTTCAGGACGCCGCCCCCGGTCGCCCCGAAGCCCCAGCAGCCCAAGGGCTCTGGCGGGCTGGCGAACGGCCCCTCGGCGGGCCAGGACCTCCCGCTTCTGAAGGGGAAGGGTGCTGAGCTCTTTGCCAAGCGGCAGAGCCGCATGGACCGGTTCGTGGTGGAGGCGCCGCAGGCAGCGGCCCCGAAGCCCCGGACCCCATCCCCGGCACCGTCCCTGCCCTCTTCCTGGAAGTACTCCCCCAACATCCGTGCCCCGCCCCCCATCGCATACAACCCGCTGCACTCCCCCTTCTACCCCCTGGCGGCCAGCAAGTCGCAGGCCAGCAAGGCTGAGAGCAAAGTGAAGAAGCCACCCGGCCAGAAGCCCGGGATCCAGGCCATCGATTTCATGAGGCACCAGCCCTACCAGCTCAACTCTGCCATGTTCTGCTTCGGGGCGGCCCCGAGCTCCGGTGCCGGGGCCTCCACGGGCCAGGCAGCCCAGCAAGCCAGCCTGTCTCTCGCCCCGGCCAAGCAGGCCCCCGTGAAAACAGCCAGGACCTATGAGATCCGCCGCTTCTCCACACCTGCCCCGATGCCGGCCTCCAGCGGCCTGGCCCCTACTGTGCTGGCCCCCCGCTCCGCCACCACGCTGGATGAGCCGGTGTGGCGCACGGAGGCGGCCTCCCCCTCTGCCCCAACCTCCCCCGGCCCCTTCCAGGTGGCCCTCCCCCAGTACCAGAGCTCTCCGGAGCTCAGTGAGGTGGGCCGAGAGGCCTCCCCGGGCCGGCCGGCCCCCGCCTCCAGTTTTCAGGTCGCCCGGCCCAGGTTCTCAGCTGCCCAAACCGGGATGCAGGCTCACATCTGGCGGCCAGGTTCACGGCGCCAGTGAGGAGGAGGCCCCGCCTGTCCCAGGCCTCTTCACATGCCACGGGGTTTCAGTGTGCACCTCAGTGCTTTCTTTGTTAGTGTACATGTAAAATTGCAAACTACGTGTGCAGATTTGCAAACACAAGTGCACCCATCAGAGAGCGAGGCTTGTCTGCAGCTCCCTGCTGAGTGTCCACTGGAGGGTGAGTCCAGACTCCTGCCTAGGTAATGTGTGAAGTGACCCTTGGGTAGCAGCCACCTGCTTGCGCACAAGGTCCCTTCCTTCCCCCTCCGCACTGGGGCTGAGTCCCAGGGAACCTGAGCGCCAAAGCCAAGTGGAAGGCAAGCAGCCTTCCCCGGGAATCCTGGATCCCGGGGGGGCGGGGGGGGCGGGGGGAGAGCCACATGGACAAGGGACTGAGCAGCCCAAGTTCCAAGCCAGCACGCTCTGGCGGAGGCCCCACAGGAGACGTGGCACAGCGCTTCTGTCTTTTTCTCGTTGCAAGACTTCCTGCAGTAAGAAAAAGAGACCCGGGAAAGCTGCAGGAAAGCCGGGGGGAGAGGGCTGCACTGTGCTGTGTGCCTTTCATAAAATTCTGGGACTGAGAGGCAGGACACGTTCGGGAGAACAAGAGTCTTGTGTGAAGACGCCACAAAACAGTGGCGAAGATGGGTGTGTCATGTGCAGAGCAGAATGAGGCCAAAGCCCCGTAATCGACCCCAGCGCAGTGCTTTCTTTGCACCTCTTGAAACAGATCCAGCAAACAAGCCAAGCAAGCCTTCTCGCTGAAGGACTCGAGAAATAATGCCCTGCTTTGGCTTCCTGCAGAGCTGGCAACCCATGAAAGGCAACAGAGCGGGCATGGGTGGACCCTCGCAGCCCTGCCTGGCATCCCCCCTCCCCGCCCCAATCCGGGCACCCTCAGCCTTGTGTTTTCCAGATGCTTTGGGCTACAGCCTCGGGGTAGGAACTGAAGTCAAAAAGGTTGGGGGAGCTGCACCAGCTCATCCTCTGCACCATTCAGACAGCTTGGGCGTTCACCACGGCTTTTTCAGCGAACGGGGGACGTGCTCCCGCTGCTGCTGCCGCCGCCTCCCAGGACACGCTTCCTGCTTCCCCCCAGCCATTTGCAAGGCCCAGCCGGGCTGTGCTGCCCCACAGCGGGGGGTGGCGCTCCAGCAGGCGCTCCAACGTGGCCACCTTGGCCTGGGCTGGAAGTGGGCGCATGCGGAGCGTCACATTCTAAATTTGCACTGAAGACCCGGCAGGCGTTCCCTCACCGCCTTGGCACAACCGGACGGTGCCCCCACGTGGGGCACACACGGGGCACCCCCACCTGCACTTGCCTCACATCTCGCCCTGGCCGGAAGACCGTGGCCCAGGACCCCTGGTCGAGCTCGGCTTCTTCAACGGAGAAGTCTAGCAGGAGCTTCGGCAGCCGCTGGCTTAGGCGTGGCAAGTCAGCCTGCAATTGGGCGCGAGGGAAGCCGCCAAGGACTGTGCTTGGGCAGGGTGTCCCTCCCCCCGCAGAGAAGCACGTGCAGCGACACAGGACGGCTGCAGAAGAGAATCGGGCACAGCAGCCGCCCCAGAGGAGCGGACCATGCCACCTTTTCCGCTTGGCATGGCCAGGAGACGCCACGCTCCCGCCGCTTCCTGGCAGCTGGCTGGCAGCAGCTCCTCACTCCCCATTTTAATGCAGGGTGGCTTCCTCACTGCCTCTCCCCACTCAGCCCATCCTTTCCATGGGACAGAAACAGAAGAACATTTGCAGAAGCATCAAAGAAGGAGAGACTAGATACTTGGAGAACCTTCACATGAAAGGAGGACCAAGTTTGGACTAGCAAATTTTGGAATGCAAGGGGTGACAATACTCTTTGGTCAGAATAGGACAGTGCAAGTCGGTAAGATGTATGAGTAAGTGCGCGAATGACTGGAAACAGGGGGATGGGTCTTGTAGTCATGTCCCGGAGGCACCGTTTGCCTCCAACGAGTCCTCCTAGCCGCCAGCAAGGGGAAACGCAGGGCTCCCTTTGCAGGCTCCCCCAGTTCAGCAGGGGCGGGGCGGCTGTGAAGGAAGGTCCCTGGGTGCTTTGCATCCCTTGAAGGCTGCAGGGGTGGTACCTGAAGGCAGAGCAGGCAGATGGAACAGGTTTCTGGAAGAAGAGGAAGAAGACAGAGGACAAACTGCAGAGACTGAAAACAGGCATACTGGTTAAGCCCACTGCATGTGTGAGAAGCTTTGCTCAGGGCACGGCACCCCACACATACCAGGAATCTGATCAGCAAAAGAAAATAGCCTAGAAACGGGGACGGGGCCTCCCAGGCCATCTAGTGCGTCTCCAGTCAGCTCCGCTCATGACTTGACGAATATGTTTTTCAGCACCTGGAGTTTTCTCAATTGGCCTTTTCTTATTTGTGACACCCTCCCCCGCTTGTTTTTTGTTTTGGTTTTGCTGGAGGGAAGACACACTTTGACTGTGCTCAGGGTTTCCTCAGAAGCAGGTGGTGGCCATGCAAAAAACCCAGAATGAAGCTGTGGAATGGCTTTGTGTCCCCCCAGCGTAAATAATAGTCATAGAATAGTGGAGTTGGAAGGGGCCAGAGGGCCATCGGGTCCAACCCTGCTCAGTGCAGGGCACCTAGCTACACCATCCCAGGTGGCTGCCCAGCTGCATCTTGAATGCCCCCAGTGAGGACGACCCCACAACCTCCTTGCGTAATGGGTTCCGTTGTCATCCTGCTCTCACAGTCAGGAAATGATACCTAGCTGAGACCTGGCTTCCTGAAACGCGAGCCCGTTATTCCATGTCCTACACTCTGGGATGATCAAGAAGAAGTCTTGTGCGATCATATCACCTGTCAGCCTTCTTGTCTTGAGGCTGAACATGCCCAGTTCTCTCAATCTTTCCACAAAGGGCTTTGTTTCCAGTCCTTGTTGTCCTCCTCTGGACCCTTTCTAGCTTTTTTGCATCTTTTAGAAACTTAGCTGCCCAAAACAGGATGCAGTGTGCCAGATGAAGTCTCACCAGGGGAACTGGTACTCCACAGGATTTGGGAGTGATGCTTCTATTAGTGCAGCCTAAAATAGCATTTGCTCTTTTGAGCCGCATCACATTGGAGACTCATAATCAGCTTGTGATCTACAACAATTCCAAGGTCCTTCTCACTTGCAATATTGTTGAAATTCCACATCTTGTAATGATGCATTGGTTTCTTTTCCCTAAGTGCAGAGCCTGGCATTTGTTCCTGTTGAATTTCATTCCGTTCTTTTTAGCCTTGTGCTCCAACCTATCAAGATCACCTTGAACAAGCATCTTTGAGTCCAATTCTGAAGCCAGCTGTAGATCCACCTAATTGTCGTTCCATCTAGCCCACTTTAAACTAGTTTGCTAATCAGGATATCATGGGACACTTTGTCAAAAGCATTGCTGAAGTCAAGATAGGTTATGTCCACAACATTCCAACGTTCCATTAGGGAGGTTACCAAATCAAAAAATGAAATCAGATTAGTCTGGCAGGATCTGTTCTTGAGAAATCCATGTTCTAGTAATCTCTGCAAGGTGCTTGCAGACTGACGGATTTATAATCTGCTCCAGGCGTGTCCCAGGGATAAATGTCAGACTGACTGGTCTGTCATTTGCAGGTTCACCTTTTCTCCTTTCTTGGAGGTGGGGGCAACATCTGCCCTTCTCCAGGCCCCTGGCACTTCCCCTGCCCTCCGTGATTTCCCACAGATAATAGACCGTGGTTCCGAGCGCTCTTCTGACAGCTGCTTTGTGCCACCAGGATGGAGTTCATTGAGCCCTGGAGATCTGAACTCCTCAGCGCGTTGACTGCTCATCTTGAGCTGCCGCCCCGCTCCTGCAGCTCGAACTTCCTTCGAGGTCATGGGAAGGTCATGGATCCCCTTTTGGGAGGAGGCTGAGCCAAAGTAGGAATGGAGCACTTCTGCCTTTTCTCTGTCGTCATTTGTCATCCACACTGTATAGCCGAACCCCCATTTTTTCCTCTGCCTTTTACTTTGAAAATATCTAAAGAAGGTTTCTGTTGTTTAGCATCCCTCACCAGCCTCAGTCCATTCCTAGCTTGGCCTTCCTGACGCCGCCCCTGCCGCCTGCCGCCTGCCGCCTGCCGCCTGCCTGCATCCTTCCTTGGTTGCCTGCTCTTCCTTCCACGTCCTGCACACGCACATTCTGTGTTCAGATCAGCTCTAAGCTTTTTGCGAAGCCACGTGGGCTGCTTCTGTTGCCTCCCACCCCCTTTTCTTGTTGGTATTGTTTGTACTTATGCATTCACAAGGATAGCCTTCCATTGTTGAATTCCAGGCATGGGAGTCACCCCACCAGGTTTCATTTATGCCTATCAGGTCGTATTTGCCCTCCTGTATTAAGAGGTTACGTTCATGCTATTTGTTTCCCATACTGCAGGCATTATGTAGACATCAAAGACCACACTCTTTGTAAGCTAGCTGTCTCCGTGCATTTTTTGGAAGACCATGTTTGTGCAGTTAAAGCTGCTCCCCCTGTTGTGGTGCATAAGCAAGCCTTTGTCTGTTGCTGCTCCCAGGTGTACGTCTTCCTCCACCTTTTCTCCAGTCCTTGCCAGGTGCAGCCCGCCCCTCGTGAGCAGTCCATCTTCCGGGAAGTGTGGCCCGCGTCCCCCTCATGTCAGCACCTCCATGTAGTTAGGCTTCCCCTCGGAGTATTTTCCTTTCCCTGTCCATTCCTCTTCCTCAGGCTGGAAGGATTGAAGATAAAACTATCTGGCCTCAAAGTTCTTGACTTTCATCCCTAAAGCTTTGAAGTCTGTCATGACTTCAAAGCTCCCCTCAGAAGTACTTTGAATCTGGCCCCTTTACTGGGAACGTGTAGGCACAAGAAAATAAAACTCTGTACAATATCAAATAAATCCATCCCAGGTCGCACAAGCATTTATTGATCAATCAGCTGTGCTGCATGTGGGGGGAAACGATGGCGGCAGCACGCTGCGTGGTGATCCCCACGCGAGCCGCCGCACTGGCGAAGGGGGCGCGTCACAGCCAGCGAGCCCGCCCACCCGCCGGGGAAGGGCAGGGAAGCCATGCCACATGCCTGGCGCTGGCGGCCCGACAGGGCGCCTGCCGCAGCCTGCCTCCGCCTGGTTGCGGAAGACACCATGGGCGGTCGGAAGCAAGCGTGGCCCCGGAGTCGCATGTCCTGGGAGCTGGAGCCCAGCCGGCCTGCTGCACTGGGCCATGCTGGAGGCGCTCGGCCCGCAGGGGGCCCTGCCCTGCCCTGCCTCCCGCGCCCTGCTGGCCGTGGCAGCCTGGCTGAGCCAGTCCTCAGCCTAGGTGCCTGCAGTCGCGCTCCAGGGCCTGGCCTGCCGCTTGAACGTGGGACTGTGGCCTGGCCGGCCGCTGGAAGCGGCATCGCTCTGTTCAGGTGCAGGGAGCCCAGCCGGGCGCTGCTGGAGCAGAATGCCGGAGGGGCTGCTGGACAGCACGGGTGATGGCCTGTGATGCGACGTGGTGGCAGCTGCTTCCCCCAAGAGGGAGGGAGTAGGAGAGACCAGCCGGAGGGCCCCGGAAGCACCGGAGTTCATGCAGAGGGGCTGGGAAGGCCTCGGAGCCAGGATCGGGGGAAGACACGGCCTCCCCCCTTCTGCTCCTTTCAGCTGGGCTCCTCCTAGCAGGACACCCTTCCGGGGACTCGCAGGGGTCGGGCAGGGATGACTTCAGGGCGACCGGGCAGGCAGCGGGATTAACGGGGGAGAGGGCCCAGCATCCGTGCCACCACGAGCGAGGCGACAGGCAGCCGGTGCGCTCGTGGCCTGCATCTGCCGCCGGCACGAACGCATCCCCGCCGGCGCCCGACGCGGCGGATCGCTCTGCAGCGCCCGTCGCCCGTGGCTGCGGCTGCCGCGGGGTCCGGGGAGTGCAGGGCGGCCGGGGGACCCGCTGCGTGGCGACCGGCCGCGGCGGAGCCCCGAGCGCCTCCGGGAAGGGGGCGGCTGAACGCGGGCATGGCGGGCGGTGGGCGGTCTGTCCCGCTGCCCCGCGGCAGGCTGCCAGGGGAAGGCGCGGCGCGGGAGCGGCGGGGCGGCTCCCGCAGGGCCGAGGCCGTCCGCAGCGGGGCGGCGTTTCGACCCCGGAGGCCAGCCCAGCGAGCGAGGCGTCCGGAGCCGCTCCGCGGGAGGCTCTGCCCTTCGGCGGGGCAGCGGAGGCCTCGAAAGCTGCAGGAGGAGACGCGCGGCCACGGGCTGCTCCTCGGCCCACCGGCGGCGCTCGCCTCGCCTCCCAGAAGGACGGGCCTGGCGGGCGGCCGTGGCGGGGACCCCGGCACCGCCCGGCGCGGAGCGAGAGCTGGCCGGTGGCAGCGCGCTTCCTTCTCGCGTCCCCGGAGAGTCGGCTCGCTTCACAGCTGCCTGTGCCGAGAAATAAGCCTCCGACGCGCCCTGCGCCGTCGCCTCGCCGCGTGTTCCTGCCGAGGGTATTGCTGCGCGCCCCGCTCTGCCCCTGCGGGGCTGCCAGCTCGCCGCCTAACGCGCCCGCGGAGAGGCCGCGTTGCGGCGGGGCTGCCGCGGGAGCGCTCCGTGGGCGCCTCGCCCGAGCCGCGCCGCGCCCGACCAGGCTGCTCGCCCCTACCTGGGGCGCCCCTTCGGCTGGGGCAGAGGCGCCCGAAGGCCGGGGGGCTTCCGAGCGCGGAGGCCAGGCAAGCAGTGGGTCGTGCCAGGGGAGGCCTCCACCGGTCGCCAGAGCCACTTCCAGCCCCGCTGTGGGAAATCGGGGCCCACAAGCGGCCGGGTGTCCCGCTGGTCGGGGGAGCCCGAAGTCCCCCCCTGCAGAGGAGCGGGCCGGGGGCTCCGAGGGGAAGTGTCCGTGCCCCGAGGCAGCCCTTCGACTGCATCTACCACCCCCCATCTCCCACCCCCGGCTCGAGCTCCTTCGGATGAGTTGCCCTGGCAGGCTTTCAAATCCCAAGGGACTTCAGGAAAAAATCAGAAGCTGACATATTTAAATATATACTTCAGCAGAACTCTAGAGAACACAGTAATTTGTGACAGGAACTTAACCACAGCCCGCACCTCCTGATGACCTCTCCCAGAGGTTTCATGTAGATGTTGAATAGCAAGGGGGACAAGATGGACCCCTGCGGAACTCCATGCCATGGCGCAGAGCCCAGTCCCCCAGCACCACCTTCTGGAGTCGGCCGTCGAGGTAGGAGCGGAACCACAGCCAAGCAGGGCCCCCTAGTTCTCCTGCTGCCTCCAGTCAGAGCCGCATGTCGTTCTGTGGCCGGCCTGGCACAGCCGGGCCCACTCCTCCAGGCGTCTTGCAAATGCCCTGCAGCAGCAGCAGCAGCAGCAGCAGGCAAGGAATGCACCTCCGGCCACGAGGCGGCACAGCCGGGCCTCCTTCTCCGAACAGGGCTTCAGCAGGCGCATTCCCTTGCCCGAGTGATAAGTTGGGAGGGCTTAAAATCTTACAGCAGACTTACCAGTGCCCTCCTCTAATCTGCTGCTCTTTGGCCTTCTCAGAGAATCCCATCTGGCAACTATTGCTCTGCCTCAGTTTGGCAGCATTGGAAACTGGGGTGCCACACTTTTCCAGCCAGGTTCTCCGGAAGCCAATGGGCGCGACACTCGGCCGAGCCCAGGACAAGGACAGGCCCGCTAGAATGAGCCAGGCCACGGCACAGCCCTGCGTGTGCAGGAAGGGATGCCGACAGGGGCCGTGGCCAGGTGGCTGCCCCTCCTCGGCCACGTGTGCCCCCCGCCCTCCCCCCGGCAGCCAGGGGCTGGGAGCTGCCGCAGCTGGAGTCATGGGCGGGATGCTTCTTACCAGGGGCTGGCCTGGGAAATGCCACCCCGCCTTGGGCTCGCGGAGGAACTCTTTCTTGGAAGAGTGCCCACCCTTTAACGGCTCTGCTTCCACGCACGTGCACCAAACTCCATGGTGGGGTCCGCGGTCACGAGGCCCCATCCCCAGCGTGTTTCCGGGCTGCCCACTAGGCCAGGATGTGGGCAAGATGATGGGGACGCACAGGCCTGCCCCGCCTTGAGAGCGCAGTGCCTGGACCACCCCACCCGGCCGCGGGAAGCGGGCCCAAGGCCGGCCTTGGCAAAGGGTTCGCCCACAAGGCAGGTGGCTCTGTCTGGGCGGTGGCCTGCACGGCTGTGTGCGGGAGCCCTCTGGCAACTCCCCCCCCCGGCCAGGCCCTGGGCCCAGACCTGCCGGCTTTGCTGGGCCTGCCATGCCCCTCACGCCTCCCATCTGGAAAGGCCGTCCGTTGCTTGCACCGTCCCTGGGAGCTCGGAAGCCGGCGGAGCTCAGCCCTCCCTCTGGCCGCCCCCTCGCCCTCAGCACCAGGCGCGGCCAGCCCGCTCCACATTCCGTGGTGCTCCCTACAAGAAGGGCGGACGGCGCAGGTGCCGGCCGGCAGACCTCCGTGGCGCCCCGTCCAGAACGCCAACGCTTGCTCCAGCGGGGGCGCCAAGGCCGCTTTTTGCAGCAGGGAGCGGCGCTTGTTTCCGCAGCAGTCGGGCAGCCCCGCCTGGCCCAGCGCAGTCCCCGGGCGCCCCTTTCCCGGAGCGCGGCACAGGCGCTCGGGGCAGGGAGCGCCCGGGGTGCTGGCGGAGCCGGCCCGGCCCGGCCGCCCCGCGTCCCGCGAAGCATCCGGCAGGGCGCCCGGGAGCTCCGCGGCGCGGCTGGCCTGCAAGACGGCCGCCGGGC
>NW_025335317.1:392720-423553 GCF_004798865.1 Varanus komodoensis
CGGCGAGGCGTCGCGCCCAGCCGCGGACGGAGGGGCGCCCCCGCGAAGGCGCCTCCGGGCCCGCGCAGCCCCCGCAGGGGCCCTTCCGTGCCGCGCGGCCCGGCGGAGCGCCCCTCCAGGCGCGGGCGAGGGCCGCGGGCGGCGAAGCGGAGGCTCCGGTGGCCGCCGAACGGGCGTTTCGCGCGGGATTCGTCGCCGCTGAGCGAGTTCCGATGCGTTTGCCAGACCCGGCAAGCGGCTCCAAGAAGCGATCTTCCTTCCGTCGCTTCTGAAAGGGTGGCTGGAGTAAACCTCGCCGATCTGCCTTCCTCTAGACAGGGGACGCCGAATAATCCCTTTTCAGCTGGGGATCGTATTTCCTTAAAATCTGTGGATTATCATTACTAGTGCCCTGCCTTTATGTCCCTTCCTCATGGAGAAGCCGTCCCTGTGACCGAGCGTCACACCTTGTGCTTTAGGTCTTTTCTCACATGATGTAAAGTCACAACTCCATCAGGTCCTCGTCAATATCCCAACCCTTTCCCTTTTAGCAACATCTCCTAGCATCTTTATTTCATTAACTGCCTAATTAAAAGCAAATGCCGCACAGGTAAGACTCCCAGGTCAGCCAGCAGTTTGCGCTCCGCCAACCCAAACCTCCAAAATAGCTTGCGCGGGCAGCCCCGCTTGCAGGAGGGCCGCACTGGCTTTCTTCCTGACATCAAAGTATATGACAAAAGACAGGGGTGCCCCTTTCCCCCTGTATTCCAAGTTTTCTCGATCCATCTCCAAATAGTCAGCCATCTCCATGCTTCATAATACTTTGAAAATAAAGGAAAGAGTCCTTCCGTGTTCCCAAGAACAACTCAAAGTAAGTATTGCTATTTATGTACAATCCTGCACTTGCTTAGGCAGCTGGTCCCAGATGGCATGCAGGATTTTCCTGTCTAAATATGCACCGGGTTGGGCCTTCATTTGCCCATACATAAATAAATTTATTGCCTGGGTCTTGCCATTCCTTCATTCGGGGATCTTTAACTTACAGAGGGATCTTGGCTAATAGGAATAAATTTTGGGAGTGCATTCATTTTGATGGAAGAAGCCTTTCCAACAGAGACAAATTCAGCTGGGATTATCCAGTTCAGCCTCCTCAAATCTGTTGAAGTAATTTTGTACAATTCAGTGTTACTATTTCTTCAACGATGTGTTTTATCCAGTCTCTCCACAAAGATATCATAAGGAAAGCTGGATTAGGGTCAGAAGAAGCAGCGAAATTGGCAGTAGGAAGTTCACTAAGATATGCAGATGATACTCATATTACTGGTATTCCTGCAGAAAGTGGCAAGGAAACAGCTCCTGATGAAAGTGAAAGGCAGGCTGCAGCTTAATATTATGAAAATAAAACTTATGTCCACAGAGGAATTACAGAACTTGACTGTTAATAATGAGGAAATCAAAATTGTGAAAGATTTCATAAACCTCAGCACAATCATCAATTGAAAGGGAGCCTGCAGGCAAGAAATTCAGAAAAATGAGAGACTTCAAAGAGCAGCAATGAAGGAATTTAAAAAGGTCAGAAAGGGTAGTTGCATTTCACTAGGGACCAAGGTCAAGATCATCCAGACTATTGTATTCTCAGTCGCAGTGTATGGGCGTTGTTGGGATCATTTGGATAAATCCTGGCAGAAAAATGTTTATGTGTGCTTTTGTGTTATAAAATCAAACCTGCAGCCTTTCTCAAAAGCATCAGCTTTCCAAGCCAAGTCACTGTTTAATATTGCCATTGCCTTAAGAAAATGGCTATTCTTCTCCCCTCTGGCTGTAAGCCAGAAGAGACAGGCCTTTCAGTCCAATAAACAATCACAGCTACAATGTTGTTGCATAGTCCCTGCAGGAATTCACAGTTTACTAGGAAGTATCTATTTTGCTAGCCCAGAGCGCTCTAGCCAAGCAGAAATGTGTGGATCCATTACTCAGGGGCTGAGTCTTCCTAACAGTGGAATGCAACAGACTTCATGAATGGTTTCTCAATAGCTTGAATTTACATGTCTAAGCAGACCTGGAGATGGGTTCGGGTTTCTGGAATTTACTCAACTGAAATGTCAATACACTGCAATTAAAAATATTGTCATTTGTATGTTTGGCTGATCTTCCTTATCTGTTCTGTATACGATGACCTCCGAATTTAACTGTAATGTCTGCATTCTGTCATTAATTGCTCTGTACCTGTGTATGTGACCAGGAGAGTATAAAATGCTCTGTACCTGTACTGAAACCTCGCAGGTGTGTTTGCCTCTGCCCGGTAATGCATTATCGTGAGTAGAACCTGCAGGGAACCTGGGGCTTCCATCAATAAAGCAGCGGAGGTTCGAGCATTTGGTCTTTCCCACGAACCCAAGTTTTTATTTCCTCCTCCCAAATTGAAAACCAAGATTCTGTCAGTGTAAGAGCTGGACAATGAGGAAAGCGGATGGGAACAAAACCGATGTGTCCAGCATGGTGCGGAGGAGAGCTTTGCGGATACCCTGGACTGACGGAAAGGGGATCAAACCAGGATCAAACCAGGCCAGAACGCTCCCTGGAAGTAAATAAGACAACACTGAGCCTCTCCTAGGTGGGGCACATCGTGAGAAGGCGACTCACCAAGGAAGGCAAGCACGTTGGGCAAGGCAGGAGGCAGGAGGCACAAGGAAGCCCACGGACGAGAAGGGCAGGCTCCATCCAGGCAGCCGCAGCCTTGAAGCTGCACTGCTGAAGGAAGCTTTCATGGGCAGGGCATTTCGGGGGGCTCTCTTTCATGGGGTCGCTGTGGGTGGAAGACAACAGCACATAACAACAACGACGCAACAGCAACAACGCATTTCTTCAATAGCCTCAATGAACCAGCTTCCAAGGTGCTGCACACCTGCAATGGGTCAACTCAACTGTTCTTACATTCCTCAGACAATGAAAGCCCATTCAAGGGCATGTAGTGCAATGGATCCTGCTCTGCACCGTCTGCAAAACCATTTCCCGAACAGACTGAGTGTGGCATAACCTGCCCAGGATCGGAACCGAGGATCCAGCCTTCCCGGGATTTAAATCCGGGGCACGTGGGGAGCACCCGTGATCTGTGGCACTGTGTCTCCATCACGGCTTGTGGGGCACGGCGTCCACCCGACTCCCGGTTTCCTGGCTTTGTGGGGACTCCATTGGACGAGGCAGCCTTGACTTTGGTCTCAGTCGCTGAACAGACTGTTCTGCTCAGTAGGTCATTGTCCTTTTCGAACACATTGAGTCGGTAGTCGCAGGGACAGGCTCCATGACAAGCGGCAACGCTCGCAAAGTGTTTGGGGCTGGATGAAGGACTCCTCCGCAGCGGACCAGATGATCCAGTCCTGCAGGAATGGAAACTGATCGGAGCGTCCAGGACCGGGAAACAAGGGAGCGCTGCTGGGTCAGAGCCATGTCCATCTCTTCCCGCACTCCACAGGCACAGGGGCAAGCAGCTGCCCACGGGGGTCCCTCCGGCAGGGGCGCAAGGCCCCCCCCCCAGCTCCTCCACACCTGGCGCAGGCAGGCAGGCAGGCAGGCAGGCAGGCCGGCCACCTCTGGCGAAGGAGGCGGCCTGTGGTCCTCAAGGCTCGCAGCCTCCGCTAGCCCCTCCCTCGCCGGCCTGCCCAACCCCCTCTTCATGCCACCCGGTCCGCAGCCCTCAGTGCCTCCCAGGGCAGCAGGTCCCCGGGTCTGACTGGAGGCCGTGTGCAGAAGGACTTCCTTGCATCTGTCCCAAACCCCCTGCCGTCAGCTCCCCGTGCGCCTGCGCACGCCTACTGGTGTGTGAGGAAGAGCCGCAAATGTGCTCACACTTTGTGCACTTCTCGTCCTGCCCTTAGTAAGGAAGCCAGCTCTGTCCTCTGCAACATACACACACGACACAGCAAGGGCTCCACACGTTCCATAGGAGTGACACACTCGCCCTGCAATGTGTGTTCTCTTCAGGTTGTATATATAGACAAGGAGGGTGAAAATAGCCCCTGCTGGAGCAGCAAGAACACGGATCCCTGTGCTGTGCAGGAGAGCTGCAGATCACCTTTCAGAATGAGGGGCGCTGGAAGCTGAGCTCAGGGAAGGTGCCAGGGCCGTGGCGGGCGGCAGAAAGCAGGAGAGCCCTGCACCCAAGGGGGCGGGGGCTGCGGGGACGGGGCAGGCGAGAGCATCCAGCCGGAGCGCGCCCAGTGCAGCAGCCCATGCCTGCCGGCCCTCGTGTGGCAGCCGCACGGGCAGAGCGTGAGGGCCCCCTGCACCCCTGCAGGCACCCAGCCCCACAGGCTCACCCTCGCCCACTGTGAGGTCCCTTCCAAGCGAGACACTGCAGTGCCACCGCCCCGGTGAATCAGAGGTGGGCAGCACAGGCCGCCTTTCCCCGAACGCCCAGATGCACCCCGAGCCGTGTGGCGCGGCAGTGGGGCTGCGCCCGCCCACGGCCAGGTCCTTTTCCCGCAGGTCCTCAGCAGCGCTAGGTGAAGGCGCGCAGGGGGCCGCTGGCCGCGGAGGACCCGAAGGCGGGCCGGGGGCAGCTGCTCAGGGGCGGGCGCCACGTGGCCTTGGCTCAAATCGTGGCCCGGCTGCTGCCGGGGTGGGGAGGCTTCTGGGGGGGTGCTGGACCGGACTCGCCCCCCGAGAGGCCTGGCCTGCCGGTCCTGGTCCCAGGCCAGGCGAGTCCCTTCGCGCCCCACGCTTCGGGAAGCCTGCCCGCAGGTGGTCGGGGGGCCCGCGGCTGCACTGTGCTTGTGGTGCGGCCGCTGGGGAGCGTGGGGCGGGCGGGGGCACTGTGGCAGGGGCACCCCTGCGTTCAGGCGAAGGCACAAAAGCTCCGCCGAGAGCCGGCTGCTGCCAGCCAGACCGTAAGGTGAGGTTCCTGACCTCGCCAGCCGGGCTCCCCGGCACACCTGGAAAGGCCGCCTGGTGCCTGGCCTGGCTGGTGCCCTTGGGGGACGTGATCGGCCCTCCGGCCCTGACCGCCCTTCTCCAGAGTGGCCCTCAGTCGCTGCTGTGCCGTCCTGGCGTGCCACTGGCACCCCAGGTGCACCCCGCCCCCCCAGATGGGAGGCTACGGGAGCGTCTGGTGCAGCCCCGTCTCGCCAGCGCCTCAGGAGGCCCGCCTGCAGCTGCCGCACCCCTTCGCCCATGCAGTCGCTGCGGGTGGCTGGGCCGAGAGGCTGCCCCACGGCCGAGGGGCCAGAGCCCAGCTCGCCCGCACACCTTGCCGCTCCCCAGAGCCCCCGCGCATGGGATGTGTGGGCGCCTGCTGGAGCAGAGGGGGCACAAGGCGGCCTGCTGGGCCCTGCCAAGGTGGCGGCCTGCAGGGGGAGTGCGCAGGACACCCGCCCCCTCCCTAGCTGTGCCTGCCTGTGCCATCTGAGACCCCGGAGGCTGCGATCCCACGGACTATTAATAACTCGGGATGCCTGAGAGCCTCCCAGAGTCAAATTCACAGCACTCCACATCAGCGCTCGGTGCTGCTCAGAGCTCGGGCGGGAGCGCGTGGCCCCGGGGTAGCAGGGGTCCGGAGTGCCCAGGCCTCTGTGCCGCCCGGACGAGGGACACCAGACACCGGCCGCTCGTGCTGCAGAGGCCCCGTGACGTGGCCCATGCGCCCGAGGTGAGTCCTCCCCCAGAGGAGTCGCGAGCAGGAGGAAGGCTGAGCATGGGAGAAGGGGCGAGCGGGGCCATGGGTGCCTTCTGGGAGGAGCGGGAAAGCAGGCCAGCCTGGGGAGCCGCTGCTCTCCATGGGCCGGCCTCTTCTCCGGATGCACTCCCCATTCGAAGCAGCCCATCCACGTGGCCAGGCAGAGCCCCTGCCCGGCCCGAGAGGGACCACAGCCCTCTGAAAGCCCACGCACAGGAGCGAGAACTGTTCCGAAGATCCCCCGAGACCCGCTTCTGTCGGCGCAAGCC
This sequence comes from Varanus komodoensis, assembly GCF_004798865.1. NCBI lineage: Eukaryota > Metazoa > Chordata > Lepidosauria > Squamata > Varanidae > Varanus > Varanus komodoensis. The sequence goes on from NW_025335317.1 coordinate 398,640, forward strand.
GCTCCAGCGTTCCCTGCCAGCGCTGAAAGTGTTGTCATGCTTCCGTTGCTATCCAGGACACTCTGGCAGGCGGCCAGCCCCCCTCCCCTGGCCCTTCCTTGGCATGGCTGAATGTCAGGGGAGCGCTGCTCCTTCCCGCAGCCTTTCCTCAGGATCTCCCCGGGACAACGTTCCCGCCCTCATTCCCGGCTTTCCAGCTCAGGCCTCCAGTCCAGCAGCAGCCCCTCCGCTCCCGGTGCTCAGGCTGTGCAGCGCAGCCTCTCTGCCAGCGGAGCGGCAGCTGCCTGCGCCCCGTGGGAGGCTCTGGGCAGGGCCCGTTCTGGCACGCTGGCCACCCTGACTTGCGACGCATGCTTGGCACGGCACGGGCAGCCTGGTGGCAGTTGGGCGCCCTGGTTGGAAGGGAAGCCTTGGCAGCCAGTCGTTATCCGCGACACAGAAGATGCTCTGCTGAGCCGGGGCCTCGCGTGCTCAGGCGGAGGCGCCATCCGCCTCGCTCAGCGCTGAGTGCCGCATCTTAGATTGCTCTCAGCGGAACTGCAGCACTGCGAACACGGCTCAGTCCTGGGGGGAGGCGCTGCGGCCCAGGCTGAACTCTGTGCTTGAATCCGGAATTAATGGGTGACAGCAGTGGGTGCTTGTCGTACGAGGCCAGAATAATGTGGTTCTCCGCCCTTGGATAAGGATAATGAAAGAACATCTCATTCGCCATCACCACACGTCACCGACCCTTTCCATTTAATGCCTGCGATTCTGCACTTCTAATCAGGCGCTGGAAGACAGATGGCAAAGCAGCCGAACTCGGAGGTCCAGCGGGCGGATTTTTTGCTCTGCTTTAAATAGAAGGAGCAATCGGCTTCCCAGGGCCTAAATGCTGCCCTGTGCCGTCTGCCAGGGAGGGTCCACCAGTTTGGCTGTGCTTGAAATGCTGGCACATGATTATACACAACTGTGGACACACAACTGGCAGTTTCATTTCAAGAAACCCCGTATAGACGCCCCTAGCTTAGATTTTCAAGAGAAAATGACGGCAACATGTTGACTGGTTGAAATAATTCTCTCAAACATGAATATGTATTCCCCAATTTGTGTGTGGACAAACACTGGGAGAGAAAAGAAGGGAAGGGATACGCATGGCTCCCACCCTGGGCAGCTACTAAGTATGAAATATGAGCATCCTAATTTTAAGAACTATGAAGTTTGCTCCGTAGTCCAACAACATTTCCCTGCCTTTTCTCTTTCTTTCTGGGGTAAATGATCCTACTTGTTAAAGTCCCTCTTAGTTCATCTTTCTGATACTACTACTACTAATCTCCACCATTCCTACATCTATAAAAACAAAAGTAATGGGAAGAGTTTTTCTACACATTGGTTTTTGCGAAAAGAACAAACTGACTTTGACGTTGCCCCAGGTCCACAGTCCAGCTTGGTACAGCTCAACTTCATTCGATAGCAGGTTAGAGAATTCCAATTTATTGCACTGATTACGACTGAGACCTGCCTTGGTGCTGATTAAATTGTCTGCTCTCTCAAGTGTTCTGTGGTCCTCGGGGATGAAGGGCAGGGCGCTGAACCCTGAGCCAGAAGTGGCACAGCAAATGGGGAGCACCATTTTGCGTCGGTGGGATTCTGAGACGTAGAAGGAGGTGTCCATTTGCATCAAGCGTTTATGAGGTTCACAGGATCTGGGCAGGAGCTTGCTTTGATTTCAGTGGGATAAAATACATGCCACTCAGCCTGCCTGTGGCACGGCGAGTGTCTGATTTCTGGGCAGAGAAAAACATAGCAAGCCCAGTGCTTGGGGGCTGGAAGAGTTTCCTGTGGATTTCCAGATCCCTGCAGCTGGCCTGTGCTCCGGGGTCTGGCAGCCTTGGAGGGGCCAGAGCTGCCGGGCACACGGAGGAGGTGTGGGTCCCACGACGCCGAGACATGGCGGAGGGATGACCCAGGGGCTAAATTTAGGCTGTTTGGTAGTTTTTTCTAAAAATACCTCCTATTCCCATCTAGGAACAGTGTGGTGGGCAGAGGACCTGATTATTAATATAAGAACTAGTACTTTTATTGTTTTAATTCTATGTTGTAAGCCGTCCTGAGATGCCAAGGCATGAGGGGACGGTATATAAAAGTTTTAAATAAATAAATAAAGTAGATTTTCGGTCACTTCAGAGCCAAGGGAATGTCTGGGCAGGGAAGGGCCTTCCCAGCAACCACAAGTTCGAAGGAGAGCAACGCAGCATGGTGCACCTTGCATTTTTGTGGAGAGCGAGGAAAGAGTTCTGAAAAAATGGCTAGACACTGAGGCGGCCTTGGCAAAATCCACCCCCCCACCCGGGACCCTTTCTCGCTCAAATGGCAGCTGCTTTCAAGCGCGAAAGGAAGCATTACACTTCCTGGTCATGTAAACTGAACAGGTGAACCGGCGTTGGCACCCCGGCTTTGGCTGAGAGATTCGCGGAAAAGCAGGTGTGCTCACGGGCTGCTGAGCGAGCAGAGCGACCGGCCCAGGCCAGCTCTGTGCGCGTCCCGCCACACAACCGAGGGAAGGCCCGGCCGGGCCCGGACTGGGGCCCTGCAGCGCACGACCGTGCAGCTTGGCCGCTCTGCTGCGGAAGGGCCTGGGCTGGGGTGGCCGCCTCCTTGCTCGCGGCCCGGTGGACGTGGGGCCGATGCGTGAGGACCCGGCTCCCAGCCCAGCGCGCCCCCAGCACCCAGGGCCCCCATGCCGGGACTGCAGCACGCAGGGCTTGGCTCCTGCCCTGTCATCCCCACACTTGTGTGGGACAGTCCCGAACGAGCGGTGGCCCCGCGGAGTCTACGGTGCAGGGACAGGCGAGGGGGGTGCGAGCACCTCCGGCAGAGGTGGCCACTTGTATATAGAGACGGGCCTGCATGGCTTGTGGGTCATCGGGCCGAGTCCCACTCTGCCTGCGGACGGCGCTTCCGTGCTTCTGCTGGAGGGCTGAAGAAAGCGAACTCTGCGGTCCCGAAGTGGAGGCAGGTCCGCAAAGAAGGCACGGCGGGGTGACGTGGCGAGGGCTGCCCCCACTGTCCTCGGAGGGCTCCTCACCTTCAGCAGCTGCATGCGGGGGGGGGGGGGCTCCTGCTCCCCATGCTGACAATCGCTGCACAGCTGAATCCAGCTGTGGCACATGGGCAACGTCGCATTTCAGTGCAACTTCGACGACCATTTGCCGACACTCGCGAGGCTGCTCATGCTGGGGAGAGAAAGAGCTGAGGGAAGCAGGAGGAGGCGAAACGGACAGGAGGGCCTGCTCCTGCTCATGCGTGGGGCCCCCCCCACGGAGCCTGCGGTGCTGGACATGCGGGGTGCGGCGCAGGCCGGGGGCTCCTCCATGTGCCCGGGAAGACCCCTTCACGCAGGCCACACATGTGGGGGGCTTTCTGATCCTATTCCCAAGAAAGCAGGGCAAGGGGCACCGGCAAATGTAACAGAATCAGCCAACAGCCACTTTTCTCACGAGTAGCATTATAGTCTCCCAGTCTTAAAAGGAAAAAGGCACGTCCACAATTTGCCTTTTTTGCTGCGATGCCGCCGTGGCCTCTTTTCAGTGTTTTGGGCTGTGTGTCTCATTGCACCGCACTGAGGAGCCGTGCATTATGGTGGTCCATGGGATTCAGGTGCGGGCTGGGGGGGCTCGCTGGGCAGCACCCCGCTCCTGTGGCTGCATGTGGCGCTGGCTCACCCCCCCCCCTTGCCTGGAAGAGCACGCGGCGGCTTGCGCCCCCCGCCACGCCAGCGGCCCGTGGCCGCCCACACGCCCCCCTCCCCACAGCCATGCGGTCAAGCACAGAATCACAGAAGGGCAGAGCTGGCAGGGCCAGAAGGCCATGGGGCCGCCCCTCGCTGGTGCAGGACACCACCTTGCGCCCTCCCACTCGGAGGGCTGTCCGTCCAGTGTGGGGAGCCCGCAGGCTCAGCCGGCTCCACTGCCACTGCGCTCGGACCGTGAGGAAGCTTCTCCCGGTGTCCAGCCGGAGTCCGGGCTGCGCAGCCGCAGCCGGTTATTCTGTATTCCGCACTCTGGTGCCAGCGAGGAGCGTGCTGGGCCCTCCTCTCTGGGGCCCCGTTCAGGTTCTTGTAGAGGGAGAAGGTGCCTAGAGAGGGAAGTGGGATGTGGCTGCACGGGTGCTCCTCCCCACCCGCGCCCAGCGGCTCGTGCAGGGCAGCGGCACCCTGCCTCGGGTGGTGGGCTCCCAGCCAGCCGCGGAGCGGAAGGCAGGTGCCGGGTCGCGAGCGAGCGCTCACTCGCCTGTTCATTCCCGTGCAGCATGCCTCTCGCGGGAACCCCGGGCCCCATCAAGAAGAGGAAGCCCACTCAGATCATTTTGGAACTGACTCAAGAAGGTAAGCTGAACGGGGCGCCGAGGCAAGAGCGGGGCGCCCGCCTCTCCTGCCCGCCCCGCCCCACCTTCCCCGTGTGGCACCCGTGGCCCTCATAGCTGGGGGCCAGGCACCCCCCAGCACCTTTCATGCGAGTGGCCCTGGCACTCCCTTCCGGACCCCCCGTGCCAGAGCGGCATCCCCAACCATTGCCTGCTGGGACCATTTTGGGCAAGCTGGAGCAGGAACAGGACTGGATGCTGCCGCCTGGCTGCCCCTTCACGCTGGCCTGCATGGGAAAGGGGGCGGTGGAGGACCGGTGGGGCAGGGCTGCACCCAGCCGCTGGCCTGCTCCTGCCCCAGAAGCCAGCCGGAGCCGGGGGGGGGGGCGGGGGAGGACGTCTTGCCGGTTGCACAGAGCTGCCCCCAGCTGGCCCCGGGCGGGGGCAGCAGCAGCTCTCTGGCTTTGGCCTCCTGCCACAGAAAGAGAACTGGGTTTTCCCGGTCAGGTGGCACAAGTCGTCCTTGTGGCACTAAAGGACCTTGGACCAGCCTGCTGGTTCCGTTGGCAGCTCCTAAAAACCAGCTGCGGCACCGGATCCCCACGCCAGGCTTTGGCAGCGCAAGGGCCCCTGCAGCCCCCGGGAGTGGTGCCAGCCCATCCAGGCCCTTCCCTGGCACTTACCAAGTAAATGTGGAGGAAACGCTGGCCAGCGGCCGGGTCGGGCAGCCCCGCTGCCACGAGCAGTGCCAACCCTGACACCAACCCTTGAGGCGAGTGCCCAGCGCCCTTCCGCAGCCCGGGGCCTCCTGGGCACGGTGGACTACGGCTCCCTCCTCCCCCTAGCAAGGCAGGCCGTCCCTTGGGTCGCCAGGTGCTGTCACCTGGAGGCGTGAGGGTTAAAACCAACACTTTGGGCGAAGCCCAGAAGGCCCCTGCTGGCGAGGCACACGCCCACGGCCAGCGCGATGCAGCCCTCCGGGTCGCACGCACTGGCCTGCAGCCCAGCAAAGGCGGCCTTCCCTGCCTGCGTGGGAGCGTTGCTGGGGAGCGTGGTGCTCTTCGTATTCTGTGGCTGATGTGTGTCCAGCTGCGCCCTGGCGTTGTCTAATCAAGCCAGCTGCCCCAGGGCTACTGGCATGGTGGGAAGGCGGCATGCAAACGAAGGAACTCACTCGGTCAGTCCCTATCATGTAAGCGAGCCACGGACAGCCGTTGCCGAAGCAGACTAGCTCGGGAGGGCTCACAGTTGTGCACCCAGTGTGTGTGGGCGAGCACACTCCTTGCGCGTGACCCAGAACCACCCCCGAGCTACGGATCAGGTCCTTTGGGGCAGTCCCAGCCTGTGAGCCCATTTTGCTCCTGCCCAGCAAGACCTCCGACTCACCTGGGCCTCCCCGCTCGCTCCCTCACTCTCAGACGCGGGCCACGTGCAGCGCCTCCGGCCGCTTCCTTGGCGGGTGACAGAGCGGGGAGCAGGCAGCACTGGTGTGCTCATTGCGGCCCAGGCGGGGAACATCCGTCCCAGCCCTGCGCTGCGCTGCGCTGCGCTGCGGAGCACAGCTGCCCTGCCCTGCCCCGGAGAGAGGACTGTCCAGCTTCTCCTTCCATGGCTTCCCTCCAGGAGGACCCACCACGCCTGGGACACCCCCTCCTCTCTCAGGGCTGGACCATCCTCTCTGCCAGGAAGCTCCTCCTTATGGTCCCCGACCTGCCCTCTGGCTGCTCCGCTTTCCGCACAGCAGCCTCACGGGTGTTTGGAGACTCCTCCGGGGCCTCCCTTCCTCTTTTCTTCTCCAGGGGCAGCTCTTTTAAGTGGTCCTTATTTTTGCAGACCCCTCACCTTCCCAGTTGTTCTCCCCCCGCGATGCTCCAACCCTGTCAGGTCTTCGGAGGCGGCGCCTGGAGTCAGACCCCGTTCTCCAAAGAGGGCCCGGCCAAGGGGGCTAGAGGGGCCCCTGCGCACTCCGCGACGTGGCCACTGCGCCCCTCCGGCCTGCAACGCGGCTGCATTCAGCCTGCCATGCACTGAGAGGCCTCGGACGGACGGACGGACGGCTGCAGGCCTGGCCTCCCCCACCCGGTGCTGCTGCCTTTGGCCTTTTTGTGCCTAACGCAAGACTTTACATGTTAGTGTGGCTGATGCACGGCTTCTCGATCCGGCCAGTGTTCCAGCCTGCTCTCTTCCTTCTGAACCTTGCTCCCGCCTTCTCCGGTCTTGGCTGCCCTGCCAGCCTGGTGCCATCTGCACACCGTAAAGCGACTCCTCTGCACGCCGTCCAAGCCGTCCGTAGAGATGCTGAGCAGCACGGGGCCAGCGCAGAGCCCCGCAACCTCTGCACGAGGCGCTCCCTCCGGAGCCTTGAATGTGCGCCTGTGGAGCCAGCTGCGCATCGCCTCGCTGCCCTGTTTCCCAACTTGCACTTCGCCACCTTGTCCACAAGGGCAGCAGCACAGGGAGCCTCACGAAACGCTGAGCTGAAATCGAGATAAATGATAGCCGTGGCATTCCCGAGGCACGCTCTGTCACGGAGGGTGCTGCTCTTCATCAGACACCAGCCATTCCTGACAAATCTGCGCTGGTGCCTGGTAGAGCATCATTCCCAGGTGCTCGCAGACCAACCACTTAGTCACCTGCGTGAGGATTTTGCCTGACGTGGCCCTCAAGTCGGCTGGTCTGTCAGGAGGCAGGCCTGCCCTTGTCTGCTCCTCAGAGCTGGCACAGCTCAGGCCCGCCTCCAGCCTTTGGCACCTGCCCTCTCCAGGAGCCCTCGCAGACTCCGGTGGCCACTCCGAAATAGCGCCCACGTCACCCGTCAGTCGCCAGCAGAGCAGTGAGCAAGGTCAGGGTTCAGACGCCCTTCATGGAATGAAGGCACTGAGGGAAGCAGGGCGAGATACAGCGAGTTAGTCTGCAGGCGGCGCCAATTTCCCAGGCGACTGATGCTCGAACATTGTCCTGCAGGGTGCGAGAAAGGTCTGGTGCTGGAGTTGGATTTTGAAAGGAAGAGGCCCTCGAGGTCATCTCCCAGATACTTGCTGGCTGCTGGAGCTCCTCTGGGAAGTCGGTGCAGGAATCGGCTGCACTCAGTTCCAACTCCGTTCTTGCGGATTGGAATGCATAGCAGACATTCCTAGTCTGTGGCCATTGTTCTGTTCTCCATATTTGTTGGCTAGGAATCGGGCCAATTCAGTCTTGGAATAGTTCTGTTGGCATCCTGCCGCTCCAGGTGCTTTATTCCTTCCTGGGGCTTTCAGAGAAGCTTTCACTTTGCCTTCTAATATTGCAGGTTCTTCCTCATAGGATCCCTCATCAAAGGCGCCTGTCCTCTTTTTTCTCCTGTGCACAGTTCTTCTGTATATATTCCGTCCACCTCTTCATGTTATCCTGATAGGATGTTGTGTTCTGCCTCCTCCCCCACACATGCATGTGTGAATGGTCTTTATCAGCTGTAGTCTGATTTTTGATCTTAAGCGGCATTCATGGCCACAATCACAATTTGCCCAGGTCTTGTTCTGGCAGTGAGAACGCAGCTTCTCCATCTTGTCCTTCCAATGATGTAATCTATTCGATTTCTTTATTTCCTCTCTGGGGATGCCCACATACCCAGCCATCTGAGCGGTTGCTTGAAGGATGCATTGCGGCAAAGCGATTGCTGGCTTCATGGAACTGCACAGGTCGTGCTCATGCTTCATTCTCACTCCTAGGCCAAATTCTTCCAGAACCTGGGATTCTGCTTTGTCTCCTACTTTGCGTTTAGTCACCAGGGACTATCAGCACACCTTGTCTGGTGCGTTAGCAATTTGCCTTGAGCACTTGCATAAAAGGCTTTGATTCCTTCTCCTTCAGTACCCTGCTGGAACGTAGACTAGAATTATGGCAGTTGATATTGCTCGGTGGGTCAGTGCCCGGCAGTCCCTTCCTGCTTGCGCTACATCCCACCCCAACAGTAGAGTCTCTCCAGTTCTCTCCCTCTCCATGTCTTGCTTTACGGGTTCCAGCTTGCCTTGATGGATACTTCTTAAATGTCACATTCCAGTTGGACGTTGGTGCCGCATTGGACTTTCCTGTCGCTCAGAAAGGGGCCAGCCTGCTCAAAAGCCCCCTTGGCGGCGAGCGGGGGGTGGTGGGAGCTCCCTTTAGGCAGGAGTGCAGGCAGGAGCACCTCCCCAGGTCCCCGTCCTCAGGCTGCTCGAATGGAAGGGTATTGTCGGGACAAAAGGAGCAAAAGCTCTGCCATACAATGGGTGACCCTGAAGGCCAGCTTTAAACCGAAGATGCTGCGAGCCTCAGAAGTGCGGCTGGCTGGCTGGTCCTCGGAGGGGCCCTCTGTGCTCGTGGCTTGCCAGTCCTGAGGGGGTCCCTCTGGTATTGCATTGTCCTCATCCTAGGCAGCCTCCTGTTCCATCCCCATGCGCCTCCAGCACCCTGTGAACATGACGCCCTCCTGCCCCCCCCCCCAGCTGGTGTATGTAATGGCCGGTTAGAAAGCGTCCTGTGCAGACTCCCTCTCTCGAGTCCCTTCGGGGCATTTCCCGCATGTCTGAAGGCGCGCATGGTGCGCCCGCCCGCGGCCGACTCTCTCCGGGCGGCTCGAGAAAGCGCTCCCAGGTGGGGCATTGCAGAATGCTCTTTGCCGCTCCAGGCCGGCGCCCTCCTGGAAGCCTCTCCGCCCAGGCTGCTGCGCTCCTTCTGCGGGGCGGTGGGTGCAGGCCCAGCGCTCTCTCCAGGGAAGCTGCAGTGGGGAGCTCTGGGGGGCTCTGGCTGCCGCGGGACGGGGGGCACGGTGCAGGCAGCTCGGCCGCCGGCGGGTGATGCGGCTCTCGCGGTGTCCTTTCAGCCATGCCGCAAGAAGGCTCCAAGCTGAACCTGGGGAAGAAGATCAGCATCCCCAGGGACGTCATGCTGGAAGAGCTCTCCCTCCTCACCAACCGGGGCTCCAAGATGTTCAAGCTGCGCCAGATGCGGGTGGAGAAGTTCATATATGAGAACAACCCGGATATTTTCACCGACAGTTCTGTGGTAGGTCTGGGGCGCTTGTGGCGTGCTTCGCAGGCCCCCTCTGGCCCTGGGAGGCGAGGGGCAGGCACGGGCTGAGGGCCGGTCCACGCAGAAGGGGCGCGCCCAGACCGCCCTCCTGAGGTCCCGTTTGCCGCACACCCGGAGGGCAAAAGGGCCTGGGCAGGGCAGGCTGCGCCCGGCCAGAGGGCAAACTGCCCACAGAGGGGAGCGCGCCTCCGCCTTCCCCGTCCGCAGGGCTCAGGGCAGCGTGGCGTGGGGGCCGGGAAGGAAGGGCCTCCTTTCGTGGCCCGTGGGTCTCTCCTTGCTGAGGGCGCGCAGCCACTCTGCACAGCCCATTTCATGCGCCAAGGGGCGCGAAGGGGGCAGGCCCTGGGCATGGGCCTGCGGGAGCCGCCAGGCACTACCACAGGCGGGCTCCGCAGGCAACCGCGAGGCACCTGGCCTCACTCGGCTCTGGGCTGGCTCCCTCGTGCCTCGCCAGGGTGTCCCCCACCGATGCCGGCAGAGGCAGATGGTGGTCCGGACACTGCTCCTCGGCCTGGGACAGGTGCAGGAGCCGCAAGGAGCCATGGTGGGAGAGCAGCCCGAGCCATCCTTCCCCCTCCCCACTCCCCACGGGGCCAAACGCGGTCGCTGTGGGGCAGCGGGGCCCCGCCGATGGCAGCAGAGGGCCCGTCCGCATGCGTGCTCTGTGGCGGCTGCGCTGCAGCCTGCCATGCATCTCACACAAGAAAGGCTCGCAGGTCCGTAAAGGCGCAGAGCTGCATTTTCCACCACCCAGAAAAGCGAGCTGGACCTCCCTATCCGTTCCTGAGAAAGTTATGTCAAAGTTGCTTATCCCTTTGTGGGGCAAATGGCGAGCACGGCGTCCTCTCGGTCTCGGCCGGCAGGGCCCTCCCGTGACATCAGGGCCTTGCGATGCCCTCTGCCGGGCCCGGGGGTCGGGTCACCTTGCCTTGCCGGCTCCCCCGAAGCACACGGGCACTGCTGCCGCCGGGAGGCCAGCTGGGCCCTGGCACAGGGGCCCCGGGCCGGGTGCTGCAGGGCACCCAAGTCACACTCGCCCCGGCAAAAGGCCCCGCCTGCACCACGGCCCCGGGTGCCCTCCAGCAGGTGACGTGGCTCTCGGGAGCCCATCTTGGCTAGCCAGACGGATGCCCTGGTGAGACCGGAGTGCGCCCGGGAGCCACAGCATGCTCCTGCACAAGGTCGGGCGGCCCTTGCGTGCGAACGCGCTCCTGGCCAGGGAAATGTGCCAGAGCCGCAGGAGCTGCCGCCTTACCCTCGAAAGCCCCCCAGCCGGTGCCTGCACCGGCTGGGATCTGCAGTGCTGATCGCTGGCACCATTGTCTGCACCTCGCTGGTTCCTCCAGGCCGCCTGGACCAGCGCCCGGGGCCCCTCCGGCCTCTCTCTCTCCACCGCACCAGCGCACCTTTCTCCTCGGTTCTTTACCCAGCGGGGTGGGGTGCTCCTGGGCCTTCTGCCACCCCGCTTACCACAGGACTGCTCGTTGCCCCGTGGGCTGGGCTGGCTGTGGGTCTTTTGCTCACAAGGCTCCTTTCGGGCGCTCCTGGCTTCGCCCCGTTCCCTGCCCCCCCCCCCCGGGAACGGAGGCGCCCACCCACGGGCTCTGCAGCACACCGCCTGCGCTTGCCTGCGTAGGGGGGCGCCTGAGAGAGCCTCGCCGCAGCCCTTCGTGCCCTCCTGCGGCCGCATCCACAGGCAGGGCTTCACGGGACACTTGCCATGCTCACACGAGCCGCTGCAGCAGGAGAGGTGGCCCGATGCCTTTCCCGCATGTGCCCTGGCCCTGGAAAGGCGCCTCTGCTCCTCTTTCTGGCCGAGAATTACAACGCGGAAGGCCTGGAGTTTTGGAGAGCAGAATCAGAGGGAGCAGGGCAGCTCTGCGCACGAGGATGAGCCGTGCAGAAAGAACAGGCGGGCGCACGACTCCTCTTGCTCGCACGCCACGTTCGGCTCAGAGCTGCCGAACTAGAAGGGCCGGGCGATGCAAGGGAAGCGCCTCGAGCAGCAGCCCCTGGATCTGCGAGAAACCGGCCCGGTGCCGGATGTGGGTTGCGACAAGCCGCGCGCGCCTCTGCGCTCAGACCTGGGACGCTCTGGCAAGCAGGCGCTGGGGAGCAGTGACTGGCCGTGCCTGCCCCGTGCGAAGGCGGCGCCCACCCCCGAGGGTGCCTGCCCAACCGGAGGGAGGCTGCTGCCAGAAAAGAAAGAAAAAGCGGCTTCTGCTTGGGGAAGGAGAAGAACATCTCCAAAAGGAGAAGCACCGGAAGAAAAAGAAAAGAAAAAAGAGCGAAGACGAACTAGGCTTGATGGGGCAGAAGACAAAAATCCAGAGGCGGATTCTCTGTGGTGCACGCAAGAGTTTCAAAACTCCCCCCCCCCCCGGGGGGGGGCAGCCAGCCGAGAGGAGAAGCCCAAGGAGGTTGGTAGTAGAAGGCAGCAGACCACTCAAGTGAGGAGGCCGCAGTGCTAAAATGAGGTGCCCCCCACAGCCACCCCCCATGCACTGCCAGTTTGGCAAAGGTGTGGGGAGGTTTTTGAATGTTTTGAGATTGTCTGATCGTGGTAGAGTGCTGCCTGCCACAAAATGCTGCTTTTAAATGTACTATAACCCTATAAAGCAAATTTATTTTTGTTAACAGCTTTCGATTGACCCTGTGGCTAAAACAGCAGGTCTGCCTTCCCCTGTTATTTCTAGCACCAAGGTTTTCTGTGCCATGAAAATGCTCTTTCCTTTCTGTGGCACTTCATTGTTCTAAACACGCACACATTCAGAAAGACTGGAAAACTGCTTGGGCACCACCTGGAAGATGGGCTAAAGACAGGTAGTGATGAAGAGGGCTTCTACGGCAAAGGTGGCAAGGGAGGGGTGCAAAGAGTGATGCTGCCTCCAAGTGTGCCACCTCCGGGAGCGGGCATGGAAGCGCCGCAGACACCGGTGCAGATGGCACGCAGAAGCGCCTGTGCGTTATCCTCCCAGAAAGCGGAGAGGACGTGGCACATCCACCTGCAGGAGAACGGAGCTTTGCTAGCGTCTGGAATACCCTCTGAAGGCCCATGGCAAAGCCTCTGAAGGCCAGCATGGAAAGGCAGCAATTATTCCAGCGAAGAATCTGCGCTTCGAAATATCTCCTGGGTCAGCAGCTGCGGATGAAGCCAGGACAGCTCCCTTTAATAGCGGAGAGCGAGCAGGCTCAGCCTCGCTCTGACCTTTGCCGCAGCCACGTCTCAGCTGCTCCAGCCGCCCGCCTTCTGCTGCAGGCCAAGTGCTTGCCTGGCAGGAACGCCCCGAGCATTCACTCCCGTTCGTCCGGAGCCACAGGGCAGCTCAGCCCTGCCCTTCGGCCGGCACCATGTGGCAGCGCAGAGCGTTGCGAGGTCGGCCTATGTGCCTCTTTGGCTCGGTGGCCCTGGCGGCAGTGGGACTTCCCGCTTCTGCCGAGTCTTTGAACATCTGCGCCAGGCGCAGGACTGCAGCTCCTGGCTTCAGTCCCCTGCCGCGGTCGGTCGGAGGAAGGTCCGACAGGCTCCCTCGAGCCTCCCTGAGGCAGGGGGGCAGCTGGGATGCTGCAGGCCCAGAAGCGGAACAAGGAGGGCGCTCGTCAAGCCTCTTCTGCCGGACCAACAGCCCCCAGCTATGCCGGACTCCCCACGGCCACTAAGCACGGGGACCCGAGGCCACAGCGGCTGTGCTGGGCCGGCAGAGGACCATCCAGCCCACCATTCTGTCCCGACAGCAGCCAGAGGCCCTCGGGGAGTCCGCGGGTGGCTCCGTCGCACAGCCGCGCCCCACGCGCGCACCCCCCATAGCCACCCTTCAGCAACCTCCATGGACTGCTCCTTAAACCAGTGGGGAGCCTGCCCCCTTGCAGGAGTGGCTCAGGAGGCAGTTCACTGGGACATTGCCGGTTGCTCGATCACCTCTTTCCCCCGGTCCCCTTCGGGTCTGCTGTGTTCCGGTGGGCAGGAGGCCAAGCAGCCTTCCCCGCCTGGTCACCGGGATCCGTGTGCGGGACAGCGCAGCAAGCGGCGGCCCCGTCGCTCCGCTCTGGTCTGACCCCACCGCAGCGCCGGGGTCTGTCTGGGCAGCAGGCCTTTGAGGGGCATTCCAAGAAGCCAGGAGGGGCTCAGAGACGGAGAGCAGCCATGGCCAGGGGTCAGGAGCTGAAAATTCTGGGGAAAGGGTGAAGGAACTGGGCCTGTTGAGCCTTGGGAAGAGAAGGCCAAGTCCGTGCCAGGCTCCTGAGGGGCCGCCACCCAGAAGAGGCTGCGGCTGGCTCTCCGCCACCAGGACTGCAGGACGTGAGAAGGGGCTCACGATCCAGCGCAGGTCCTGGGCTGAGCAGCACGGAAGGACCCATGAAGGCAGGCGAGGTCAGATGCGGGAAGGAGCGCCCAGGGAGCGGCTCTCCGCTGCCGGAGGTATCCGGACAGAGGCAGGCGGGGCGGCCGCTGGCCAGGCGTGCTTTCAACTTGCTTCTGCAGGGGAGGTGGCCTCCACGCCGCCTCCAGCCCTGCGGTGCAGAGCGCTCGGCGCCTTCCGTCTGCGCTGCCGTGCGAGCGATGCAACGGGGAGCAGAGCCAGAGCAGCTCCTGGAGGAGGGGGCGTCCCCCGAGCCGCCCACTTCCCCTTTTGCCCCTTGGCGGCCGAGGCGGCCCCAGAAATAGGAGCAGGCGGCAGCACCCTGCAGTCTCCAGCGGCAGCAGCTGCAACACACACAGCATCTCTCCCAAATGCGCCCAAACAACATGAGAGGCTGCCAGCACTCTGCACACGACCGTCGCCTGTGGCTTCACGCGTGTCACCGTCCTTGGGGAAGCCCCGCTGGTCACGTGGGGCTGGGGCTCGTCGCCAGAGGCCGGGCGCTTGCGCAGAGGCAGTCAGTGACTGCGGACCCCCAACCTGCAACGGGGCCATTACAGGGAGGGCTGCCCGGCGGGTCAGGAAACGGATCTGCCTGGGAGAGCATTCTGGACTTTGGGAGCTGGAAGCCGCACACCTGCGAGCCGTTTGTTGCAACGCAGCGCTGGGGGGGAGTGGGCTGTCCACCTGCAGGTGCAGAGAGCGGTGTGGCGTGTTCTCCCTGCAGGACGAATTCTGTGCGCACCTGCAAAGCAGCTCCTCTCCGGTTCTGTGGTGGCCACTCCTGGCTTCCCTGCTCTGTGCCAGGAGAGCCCATGCTGCTGCTGGGGGGGGGGGGGGCGAGTGACTCAGCCTTCCTGCAGGGCTCTCCTTGGCCCTCTGCATTCCCTAACCTCCAAGGAAAGCTCATCCTCGTTGCTGCTAATATGGGAAGTGTGTGTGAGCGGGGAAGACGCCCTGGAGCCGGGTCAGTTCACCTGGCTCTGCTCTGCTCACGGCTCTGCAGACTGGATGCCCTGAGGGGCGGATCATTCTGCGCTCCACCTGGTGCACTTGCCACTTCTTCTCACCTATATTTAGCTGCTGAACAGCTGCCCTTGGGAGCCTGTTGACAGCCTGGGAGGCTTCACACTGTCGAAACGCACTAGGTGTCCAGGCGGGCAAAGGGCTGGAGCTCCTGGGAGCGACGTTCTGGGCGCCCCAAGCTCCCAGGGGAAGCAGCAGTGGCCCAGCGGGGGCTCGTGGACGCTGCAGGCCTGTGCTCGCCCGCTTGGCTGAGCACAGCTTACTGTGGGCTCTGCGCGCACCACCTGCCTGAACACCTGCACCATGTCTGTGGGATGCGACCCGTGGGAGGCAACAGGGGCAGCCGGCCTGGCAGGGTGGCTGAGGCGAGCGTGGCCCTTTGTGGGCAGGTGCCGACACACATAGAAGGGGCAAGCGGCTGACCGGTCGGAGGGCTGCTGCGGGGACACAGGAGGCCCCCTGGCGCTCGCCTCTCCAGGCGCCACTTCCAAGCTCCCTGCAATCCCAGGCTGCCTGGGGAGGGGGGCAGGCCCCGCTCAGCCACAGGGCTCCCTGTGCGGCTCCAGGGCGGGTGCCCCTTCTCAGCCAGCCGGGCAGCTGCAGGGACAGAATGGGGAGGGGAGCCAGGAGTGCCACTCGCCCGCAGGGGCATGGCACAGCATCATGGCTACAAGCGCGAGGGCTGGCGTGGGAAAGGGGCTCTCCGAGGGCAGGGAATTGCCCGCCCGCCCATGCCGCAGCACCGGTCCTGCCCACACCCCGGCCGGCTCATCGGGGCTGCCGGAATCGCCAGGCGGGCACGCTGACCTCGGCGTCTTTCTACCTCTGCCGAGCCTCGACTTGCCCGGCGCTGCTCCATGCAGGGAAGGCCCCCGCTGGCCCTGGCGCCATTTCCGAGCACGTGCGCAGGGGGGCCTCGGGGCTGCACTGCAGTGCGGCCACCCCCTCGCCTCACCCCAGGCGCGGCCAGCACCGCCACGGCTTTTCCTCAGGGCCCCGCCCCCACTGCGCCCCATTCAAGGCCCGCGGCCAGCCCGTTTCTGCAAACCGCGACGGGCCCCCGAGGGCAGGCGCAGCGCCCCAGGCGAGCGGCGCTCCCGGGACCCGCGACGCCCCAGAGCAGCGCCCGCTCGTCCGGAAGAAGCGGCGGCCCTGCGCTCGGCGCGTTGCGGGCCCGGAAGCGGACAGCGGTGCAAGGGGCCCCAGGCCGCCCGTGGGCGCGCAGTAGGCCGAGCCGGTCGCTCCCCGTGCGCGCCGGGCTGCTCTGCGCCCTTCCCAGCAGCCGCAGCCGCAGCCCGGCCGGCGCCGCGCCTCCCCCCCACACCCGCTGGCCGGCCGCCCGCTCTCCGAGAGCGCAGAAGGCGTCGCCTCGGGCTGGGCCGACGGCGGCGAGGCCCGCTCCGCAGCGCCCCCGCGGAGCCCGGCAGCCAAGGAGCCCCGCTTGGGCGGAGGCAGCGGGAGGCGCGCTCGAAGGGCCGCGGCGCCCCGTGCGCGGAGGGAAGCGCCGGCCAGCTGGCTCCGCGCGCTGCCCGGGGCTCCGACGGGGAGGACGCGCGCCGCTCGCTCGGGCGCCCTCGGGCCTCTCCCAGAGCGGCGCCCGCTGGACGACGTGCCCCGGAGCGCCCCAGCACTCCAAGGCGCCCGCGCCGAGCTGGCTCCCCGGGGCCCGGCTGCCCTGGCCCTGCGGCGCCCTGCGTGCTGCGGGCCGCGCCGCTGCCAGGAGCTGCGGGGATGCGCGGTGCCGCTGCCCGCGCCGGCCTCCCCGGCACGCCGGCGGGGCGCGGCTGCAGACGGAGGGCCTTCCGGGCTCAGGCAGCGCTCTGTGCTGGTTTGCTCCGCTTTTGCTAATGGAGAGCCGAGGGCTGGCTCAGTGCCGGCGTCCACGTGCTCTTCCCGAACCGGCAGGCACAGCGCAGCCGCCTGGGCGCCTGGAGACCTGGCCGGGCCGGTCCCTCGGGGCGCTCCTGCGCGGTCTGGAGCGCTGGGCAGCCGGAGAGGGAGGGGCCGTCGCGGGTGGCGAGGATGCCTTGGCCGCAGGGCTGGACCACTGAGCCAGATATGAGGAGCCGGCCACGCTCTGGCAGGTGGCTGTGCAGGAAGACTTTTGGTGGGTGAAAAGAGGGGTGTGAATTCGTGCCCTCAGAAGTATTTCATTCCCCCCCCCCCGGCTTTCTCCCCCCACCCACTCGCCTCAGGATAATTTTCAGAGGTTCATCCCATCGGTTGGAGGACACTATGGAGTTGATTCGTACGGTTACTCACGCAGCGGTGCGAGGATGGTGAGCGGAGTTGCGGCCGGACCGTATGGGTCGCACAAGCTGCAGCATCCTCCCGCTCCTCCTCCCAAGCCTGGGAGCAAAGGTGGGGCTGGTGGAGCCGGTGGAGCTGGAGCTGGAGCTGGAGCTGGAGTTGGAGCGGGCCACACCGAGGGATCTGCCAGTCCTGGGGGCAGAGTGGATGGTGGAGGAAGCGACGGCACTGGCGGGAAAGGCAAGTACCCCGCCCCGCGCGTTCGGCTCCCCAGAGAAAGGCTCTGTGCACAGAGGCACTGGCACCCAGACTGTCCTCCTCGGAGGCAGGCAGGTGGCCCACGCAGCAAGAAGCAGTCCAGGCCCTGAGCGTGGCGAGACCTCCGTTCGGGTCTGGATGCCTGCGCCTGCTTTCGGGCATCGGTGGTTTGGCTGCCTGGCTTGGGCAAGCACGGTTTCACGGCCTGAGGCACCACTCGCCTAGGAGCACGGGATGACAGAGTCGGGAAGGGCCTGTGAGCTGCCGTCCGCTGCTCAGCGCAGCACTCCCGGGCCAGGCAGCCCTGCCAGGTGGCTGCCCGGCTGCCCCTTGGACGCCTCCGGTGTGGCAGAGCCCAGCGCCTCCCCAGGCCATGGGTGCCGTTGCCGGACCGCTCTGGCTGTGAGGAGGCTCTTCCTGATGTCCAGCCGGAGCGGCATCCGGTCATGCAGAAGCCCCCGAGGCTACTTGCTCGCAGGGGGCGCGTTCAGAGGTGAAGGGATGAGGGCCAACACACCAGGCATACCAGGATAGGTTAGTGCGACACTTCCGCCTCCTTGCTTGAGAGCAGGGGGAGGACCTCCCACTGAGCTGTGCAACAGGCAAGGGAAAGACCATCGGCTCAGCCACACACGCCCCCCGGGACCACTGGCAGGCCTCTTGGGCCCCCAGGCATGTGGTGCCTGTGCCCCCCCCCCGCATGGGGAAACTCTGGAGGACAGAACCAATGCTTAGAACCCTGGTCCATGGGCTTTCTTAGTGAACCTGCAGGAAACGAGATGACTGGGAGCCACATTCTCTGAAAAAGGGGCCGCTCCATTTCTCAGGCAGTCCAGCTGTGGCTTTCAGCAGAAGGCCGTTCAGTGTGTCCCGGGTGGGTTTTAGCTGCCCTGAAGACGGACGCTTGCGGGGGGGACCCTCCGCTGACCCTCCGTGCACCAGCTCCAGCAGTGGCCAGGAGAGCATTCGCACAGGCAAGGCTGGAGTGCCCGTGGCGCCCGTTCCTAGCGAGGCCTCGTCCAGCCCCGGTCCTGCTGCCTTGGGACTCTGCTGGGTGCCTTTGAAAACCATTCAGAAACTTCAGCTGGCCCAGAATGCTGTGGCCAGATGGTTAACTGGACCACGGCTGCCTTCTTGCAACAGCCTGCCAGCTCCTGGGCAGACGCAGAGTGCTGGCTGTGGCTTGGCTGAGGGGAGGGTCCATGACGATGCCCTCCCCCAACCCTGCCCGGGCCTTGATGGCCACCTCGCCCTCTGCCCAGCCTGTGGAGCCCCCTCCCGGGTGAGGCAGGTTCGCTGCCACCCTGTTGGACTCCTGCCGGGAGGCAAATGCCTTCCCGTTCAGCCAGCGGTTTGGCATAGGAGTAGTTTAAGTTTGTTGAGTTTGAGGTTGTTTCATTTTTCTATTGCTGTTTTTTTAATTGTGTTATGCACCTGTCTTATCATTGTTGATAATCAAGTTTTATTTGTGATGATATGCCACCTTGAATATCATTTTTCTTGATAAAAAGGTATGAATAAACGACAAAAATCAATAAATTCAGTTTTTCATGGGTTTGTTGAAGGCTCTGGTGTCAAAAGGTGTTTTGAAATAATTGTGGAGTTGCAAAGCTTTTTTGCAGGCACCTCTCCTTGATCTGTGCTGCTTCTTCCCCCTTTTCCTTTTTGCTTATTCGTTTGGCTTGTTATTCTCCGGTCTGCCTGGTCTTTGCTTAAATATTCTGCAGTATAAAGAGACGAATGCATGCGATGTGGCACACAGAATGAAGCGTGCTTGCGTTATAGGCATCAGCGCAGAGCATGTGGCTGGCGCAGAACCGGGAGTGCCCCTGGGGCCCGCTCTCCGTGGCCTGTGCCGGGCCCTGCCTCCCTGCCTCCCAGGGCTTGCTTCAGCGAGTGCATCTCAGGGGTCTCAGTTGTCTTCTCTTCCTCTGCACTGCAGGCGATAGCAAAGGTGGGAGTGGGAAGCACGTCTCCATTTTCAAGACCTATATCTCTCCCTGGGAAAGAGCTCTGGGCCTCACCCCGCAAGAGAAAAGTGAATTCAAACTTGACCTCTTGTCTTACGGCACCAGACCAGAACTCTGTCATTACAAATCTTTTAACAGGTAAGGGAAAATATTGGCTGACTGGTGGATGTGGAATAGGTTAATTGTGAGGTAGACTGTGTCGTGATTTGTCCTGGTGCTGGATCTCAGGGGCTGGGAGTAGGAAATAACATCTGCATGATGTTTATCTTATCTAGCATTTGGTTCTACACCATCTATGAATTATGCTGCCATATAGCATGATGATGATTTTCTGTTTTCTAGGTAATTTAATACTTTGGGATGACATGTGTGAACCTTACCTGAACGAGCGTATTTTCTGTTTGCAAATTTCTTGAGTTGGGCCCCTCTGTTTTGGAGTGGTGCACTTTTGTTCTCCAAAGCTGTGGATTTGAAGCCTCTCTCTTCCTGCAGTGTCTCCACTGTGGGCCGCGCATGTCCAAAAAGCTGGGCCCTGTTCAGCTCTGGGCCAGACATTTATTTTACACAGATGGATGGGAAATAAAAGCGGCACTTTCTGTATTAGCGTTACGCCAGGACGCCTGGCCGAATCGGAGCTGCAGGCACAGCCAGGTGTTGCCGCCCGGGAACTGCCTGGACAGCCATCCCAGGTCATTCCTGGAGCCTTGATGGGTGACTCTGCTTTTCCTAGGACTGCAGTGCCTTACGGGGGATATGAGAAAGCAGCCAAGCTGATGACCTTCCAGATGCCCGAGTTTGACGCCGGCCCTTTGCTACCTGAGCCGCTCATTGTGTTCAGTCAAGAAATCACCAACAGACCCTCTTTCAACAGGACCCCAGTGCCCTGGCAGGGGTCAGGCGAACCCAACGAGTACAGCATCGAGGTGAACGTGCCACTGGCGGGCGAAACAGAAGAACTGTAGAGCCGCCCCCTCCTCCTCTCCCGTCTGCCCAGCCGCAGGTCTCTGATCGGGAGCTGCGCATGCGGAGTCCTTCCCTTCGCCCTTACTTAGAACAGCCCAGTTCACGCTAGAGTCTGATGTGTCACTGCTGTGGTATTAATCCAGTACCAGAGGGAGGGGGAGGAACCCCCTAGTGTGGGGGGGAGGACGTGGCTGAGGCGTCTGCCCTCCAAGCCACTCCCCCATCCCCGCAGCACCTTCACAGCCCTCAGTCCAAGGCGACTAAGCACTGCCTGCCCACTCTGTGCCCAGCCCGGCTCTCTTCTGTCCTCCGGCAAAGCCAAATAAAGCACCTAGAGAGAAAGGAGACTGCTTCTCTAGTCTTTGTGGAACCACGGCCATTCTTAGGCGCCCTGAAATGGGCCTGCTGCCTCCCGAGTACAGCTGCGCGCGATAATTTCAAGAAGCCGTTGCATTGCTCTGCCTGCAGCAGGAATGCCAGACACGGCACTGAGAATCGTCCTCTGGCGGTTGTCTCGGCCCGAGGCCAACAGCCGCGCCCACGGGCTTTGGCACCCAGAGCGGCACCTGCAGCCAGCCGGCCCACGGGCTCGCTGGAGTTGTGAGGGGCCCATGAAACTGCTCTGCTCACTGGCCCCAGGCACCGGAAGTGACGGCACCAGCCCTGTGCGGCTTCCTTCCCTCCTGCTTGGACCAGCCCCGGTGCCACGGCCCCTCACACAGGTGTCCCACACCTGCGTTTCGGGCTTCTGTCCAGGGAAGAGGATACGCAGCCACCAACGGGAAAAGGTATCGCAGCCCCTCGAGATGGGAGACGGAGGCTCGCCGGGGCTGGGTGGCCCCGTGCTCCGATGCTGCTCGGGCTGTCGCCATCGCCGCTCCAGGGCTGTCGGGCAGGCAGACGGCACCCGTGGCGGGAAGGGCGGGAACAAGAGCACCACCGCGGGTGCTGGCGGGGAGGCCCAGCGAGGGGCTCCCGTGCAGGGGCCCTTGAAAGCCGGGGTGGGCACTGCAGCGTGGAAAGGAAGCGGCCCGCTCTGCGGGCCGTGAGGCTCAGTCCAGTGTCACAGCCATTTCAAGGGAGTCGTGACGGACACAACGGGGATCCACGTGGGCTGTCTCAGCGCAGGGCGTCTGCCATCTGCCGTGGGACGAGCTCTGTGCAGAGCTGCGCCTGGGGCCCACTTGGTGCATTTCCAGTGCCAGGGCGAGGCCATTCCATTCCCCCACCATTTTCACCCTTGGACTTTTTAACGGCATTTTTCGTTCTGTGCCGCCGCTCTGCTTCTGAGCTGCTTCAACGGCAGTTGCTAATGTGGTTGTGTGGTTTGTATGTGTGCTTTACAGTTTCTAACTGCCCAGAGTGGTGGTTATTTTTGAAAGCGCAGACTGTGCTTGCTCGGACTTTGGGGCACCCTGGGGGCCCAGGGAGAAGCCTTTCTGCCTTGCCCCTCTCCGGCTGCCCTGCTGCCACACGACAGCCAGGAGGAGAGATGCTCTTCTGGGGGCCCTCCTTGGCTCAGGAAACGGGACCGCAAGGCTGCCCACCCAGGCGCTGCGTGTCCTCCTGTGCCTGACTGGCTGTCGGTCCGATGTGGGCAGGCTGTCACGCTGCCAGGCCCCTTAACACGAGCCGTCCAGTGCAAGCAGGTGACGCCACTAACTGGCCCCTGCGGCAGTTTGTGCATACCTAAATGTCTGCCGTTTTAAATGAATTGTAATTGAGCGAATGCTGAACTGTAACACATAATTATGGCCACTGTAGTTGTTTTGTAAGTGTTTTGAACACAATGTATTGTGGAAAACAGAATCTGCACTTTGGCTGTAACAATGTATTCATTACAGCATTTGTATTTCAACACCATTAACCCTTAGCTCGGCAAGAGTTCTGGAAGGGGGAGCCCAGACGGCCCTCATTCATGGGGTTGCCATCCGTTAGGGGTGGGCGGGCGGGCAGGGCATGTCAGGACAAAGTGGCCCCTCATCAACCTTTCTTTTCATCAGGTTGTAATGGCTTTGGCTTTTCCTGTGAGGAAAAATACCATATTTTTCTGTGTACAAGACGATGCTTTTTCTTAAAAATATTTCCATAAAAATGGAGGGGGGGTCTTGTACACGGGGGGCCAAGAACCACGGGCACGCTGGGGAGGGACACTGGCGTGATTGCGGCGCAATCGGGGGGAGGCGGGCGTGCAGCGGGGAGACTGGTGCATGCGCGCAGCAGCAGCTCGCTCGGAGATCGGTAAAAAAGTGGGGGGGGCGTCCTATACATGGGGGCATCTTACAGTCAGCAAAATACAGTACATCCTGTACTTCAGACATTTTCTTTTCGGCTTTTCTGCATATTCCATTAACCAGCCACAAGGTGGCACTGTGGCAGAGGATTTGCAGCAGTGCTCCAGGCCGGTGCTCTGGCATGCTGCTGTTGAAAATTTAATACCAGACTTTCCTTGTTCTCAAAACAAAACAAAACAAAACAAAAAACCAAAATGCCTGCAGAAAGAGCTGGAAGACATGGGAATAGTGATGTCATGAAAAAGCCCCGAAAACTTCTGTGTTCTTGTTAACCAGCTTGTTTACCTCACCAGAAGCGGAAAATGGTAATTAGACAAGGAACACCATTTGCCTCCTTCCAATCTCTCTCTGGACTATTTAAAAAACAAAACTCGCCCACAGCACAATCCTCATCTTCCACTTTCAGTACAAAAAGTCAAGCACTGCCAGTGACAGAGCAGCATTGCAAAGGGGGCCTCTTGAGCAGAGAGTTTGTTTGGCCGGTCTGTTGCCAGACCCGCTTGGAAGAGCTGCACACTTCCGACTGTGCCGGGCAAAGGGGCTCACCTTCTGCAGGACATAAAGTGATTCTGTCTACTACACTTCTTCATAACGGGGAGCATGGGATGCACTCTTATTACATGCATGGGGAGGGGTCGTGAGAAGGCAAACCAGTGGACGTCTAGGGGATACCCACAAGCTCTGCAAGGATTTTAGCGGAACGAGTCACATGGCTCACAGATGGGGCACACCTTCTCTTATGCGAAATATGAATCCAGCCACTGAGTCAAATTCCACGGCGCCTCCTGGATGGGCAACGACTTCCACATGCAACAGAGAAAGCAAGAGAGAGCAAGAGTGAGACTGGAGGCTTTCCTTGTTTCCTCTACCTAAATGCTTAATTATTCTGGGCCCTCCAGTGAAACCTGGGGCAACTGCTGTTTCTGTGTGGATCAGTACACAGCTGGGGTGAGCAGCAGAAGCTGGTGCTGTGACGAACAGACAACTAGCCTGAACACTGCGTCTATCTTCTTGTAATATTCAGACATGCACATTTTTTTTCTTTAACACATTAGTGCTGCCTTTAAACTGTATCGCACGATGGCACTGGAAAGGCAAAAAGTAGGTGTCTGATTGAGGCTTGGACCACCTCATGCAAATTCTCCATTAATGAATGAGATAAACACAGAATAGAGTGCAGCCCTACCAACATCAAAATCCCAGAATGAGTCTGTCAGTTACCACACGAATATCCTCCCAACCAATTCTCACTAATGGAAGCAAGGTCAAGGAAGCTATAGGAGGAAAGGCAGCTTTCTTCAGAAAATGGGACTCTTGTCCAAAGAAGGAAAACAAAAAGCAACATAAGCTTGCACAAGGAGCAGTCAATGAGTAGGCCTGCATGGCACAACACAACCCAACACAAGAGTCTTTAAACTGTTACTGGAAGCAATAAAGCCCATCCCCACCCAAGAATTCCTGCTACCTTCCTGTTCCTGAGAAAGTAGTACACAGGGCACAGGTGCAAACTGTAGGGAACCCTTAGGAGACATGAGCCCCCCCCCTCCCCCAAAATCTGAAAATCCTGTTGCAAAATTGGGGTTTGAAATTCTCTGGGTTTTTGAATCACTTGACAGGCTGAGTCTGACAGACCTCAAGTACTTCAAAAGGTGTGATCAGGTTACCTGTAGCCCAGGGAGACAATGGACTCCTCCAGCAGGCAACCCCAACCCAAACTCTGCCCCAGTTTTCCCAGAGCAACCCCTGGGTTCCTGCTGTCATTCATAACTGTGCTCAATCAGCAATACAATAATACAGGGTTTGCATAAATATTTGCATTTTTAAAGAAGATGGGGCAAGCATGGAGGGAAAGGTCTTGGCATCCTGGAGGGAAAGAGTGTGATGGCCCAAAAGAGGATTATGGAGGCGGCTTCAGCAAGCGCGAGTTCTTTCTTAACGGGAATCTAAGCTTCAGAGAGCCCAGGAGGACGTCGGGCAGCTTCCCCCAAGTGCTGCTGAGGCCGCCTCTCCCAAGGCTGCTGCACGGCGGTGCCCGACTGCTCGGGCGGGCCGAGCGGTCCAGCGGCGAACTGGAGGGGCGCCCGGGCCCCCCGCGGAGACGAGCCCGAGCACCAGCCGGGATCGCCACGGGCTGCGCCGGGAGGAGGCGCGGCGGTGCAGCGACGCCCGGGGCCGGCTGCGGGAGGCCGCCGGGGAGAGCGGAGGGCCCGGGGCGGCAGCGAGGGGGCCGGAGGCGCAGGGCAGCCGCGCGCCGCCGCGGAGGGACAGCCGCGACCCCCGGGGCCTCCCGCGAAGCGCCCACCCCAGCGCTGCCTGCGCGCCACAGGGCCGGCCCCGTCCGAGGGCCCGGCGCTCCGGGGCCGGCCGGAAGCACCAGCGCGGCGCCGCGAGGGAGGCCC